>NC_069507.1:244147181-244317181 GCF_027579735.1 Bombina bombina
TGTTTATAAGTAAAAACCGTTTGCCATAAAAAAGTGTCAACCCATAAAATAGTGTCAACCAGCATAAATTAGCCCTGTCATGTAAGCTTGTAATTCCATACTTGCAGGCCCATTTATCAAGCTCCGTATGGAGCTTGAAGGGCCGTGTTTCTGGCGAGTCTTCAGACTCGCCAGAAACACAAGTTATGAAGCAGCGATCTAAAGACCGCTGCTTCATAACCCTGTCCGCCTGCTCTGAGCAGGCGGACAGGAACCGCCGGAAATCAACCCGATCGAATACGATCGGGTTGATTGACAGCTCCCTGCTGGCGGCCGATTGGCCGCGAGTCAGCAGGGGGCGGCGTTGCACCAGCAGCTCTTGTGAGCTGCTGGTGCAATGTTAAATGTGGAGAGCGTATTGCTCTCCGCATTTAGCGAGGTCTTGCGGACCTGATCCGCAGTGTCGGATCAGGTCCGCAAGCCCTTTGATAAATGGGCCCCTTAGTCTCTGAATAAAGCTTACCCTTCGCTCATGGGGATCTTATCAGTCCTTTTCTAGCATTATCACAGTCTTGTCTAGAAATAAATGACTGAACATACCTTATTGCAGCCTAATCTGCAAACCGTTCCCCCCAACTGAAGTTTTCTTGTACTCCTCAGTCCTGTGTGGGAACAGCAGTGGATTTTAGTTACAAAATGCTAAAATCATCCTCCTCTCTGCAGAAATCTTCATCCCTTTTCTGCTGGAGGGTAAATAGTACAAACCGGTACCATTTAAAAATAAACTTTTGCTTGTAGAACAAAAACTACAAATCTAACACCACATTCACTTTACCCTTCCGAGAGAGACCCTATTGCTTAGAGCCGGCTAAGAGAATGACTGGGGGGTGGAGCTAGAGGGGAGCTATACGGACAGCTCTGCTGTGTGCTCTCTTTGCCATTTCCTGTTAGGAAGGAGAATATCCCACAAGTAAAGGATGAATCAGTGGACTGGATACACCTTACAAGAGAAAAGAGAAAGAGAGAGAAAAAGAGAAAGAGAGAGAAAAAGAGAGTCACAGTAGTCACAGTGTGTTGGCCTCTCTGCTATCTCTGTTGCAAATTAATTGAAATTAATTTTACATTGAAGTGGCAACCTGGATTTGCCTTGCCTTACTGAATACTAAAGTATGTTGCAATTTGTCTGTAACCTGCTACATGACACAAATTGACTGTGTAGACCAGTGCACACATTCATTTATATCTGGCTGCTGATTGATTACAAGCAGGAAACATACTTAAAAGGTGTATCAAAATGTGCTACAAAATGACTTACATTTTGATATTTTATTTACAATTATATTATACACACAATTAGAGCCCACCAGACAGAGACCACCAATTTCTAAGAATGAGATTAGCACATGGCATGCACACTGCAGCAAAATCTCAGCTATGCCTGTTTATTAGTTTGAGGTTTATTGTGTCTGGGCAGGAGAAAACAGAATTTATGCTTACCTGATAAATTACTTTCTCCAACGGTGTGTCCGGTCCACGGCGTCATCCTTACTTGTGGGATATTCTCTTCCCCAACAGGAAATGGCAAAGAGTCCCAGCAAAGCTGGTCACATGATCCCTCCTAGGCTCCGCCCACCCCAGTCATTCGACCGACGGACAGGAGGAAATATATATAGGAGAAACCATATGATACCGTGGTGACTGTAGTTAGAGAAAATAATTCATCAGACCTGATTAAAAAACCAGGGCGGGCCGTGGACCGGACACACCGTTGTAGAAAGTAATTTATCAGGTAAGCATAAATTCTGTTTTCTCCAACTTTGGTGTGTCCGGTCCACGGCGTCATCCTTACTTGTGGGAACCAATACCAAAGCTTTAGGACACGGATGAAGGGAGGGAGCAAATCAGGTCACCTAAATGGAAGGCACCACGGCTTGCAAAACCTTTCTCCCAAAAATAGCCTCCGAAGAAGCAAAAGTATCAAATTTGTAAAATTTGGCAAAAGTGTGCAGTGAAGACCAAGTCGCTGCCTTACATATCTGGTCAACAGAAGCCTCGTTCTTGAAGGCCCATGTGGAAGCCACAGCCCTAGTGGAGTGAGCTGTGATTCTTTCAGGAGGCTGCCGTCCGGCAGTCTCATAAGCCAATCGGATAATGCTTTTAAGCCAAAAGGAAAGAGAGGTAGAAGTCGCTTTTTGACCTCTCCTTTTACCAGAATAAACAACAAACAAGGAAGATGTTTGTCTGAAATCTTTAGTAGCCTCTAAATAGAATTTTAGAGCACGGACTACGTCCAAATTGTGTAACAAACGTTCCTTCTTTGAAACTGGATTCGGACACAAAGAAGGTACAACTATCTCCTGGTTAATATTTTTGTTGGAAACAACTTTCGGAAGAAAACCAGGCTTAGTACGCAAAACCACCTTATCTGCATGGAACACGAGATAGGGCGGAGAACACTGCAGAGCAGATAACTCTGAAACTCTTCTAGCAGAAGAAATTGCAACCAAAAACAAAACTTTCCAAGATAATAACTTAATATCTACGGAATGTAAGGGTTCAAACGGAACCCCTTGAAGAACTGAAAGAACTAGATTTAGACTCCAGGGAGGAGTCAAAGGTCTGTAAACATGCTTGATCCTAACCAGAGCCTGAACAAATGCTTGAACATCTGGCACAGCTGCCAGTCTTTTGTGAAGTAAAACAGATAAAGCAGAGATCTGTCCCTTCAGAGAACTTGCAGATAATCCTTTCTCCAAACCTTCTTGTAGAAAGGATAGAATCTTGGGAATTTTTATCTTGTTCCATGGGAATCCTTTAGATTCACACCAACAGATATATTTTTTCCATATTTTATGGTAAATTTTTCTAGTTACAGGCTTTCTAGCCTGAATCAGAGTATCTATTACAGAATCTGAAAACCCACGCTTTGATAAAATCAAGCGTTCAATCTCCAAGCCGTCAGTTGGAGGGAAACCAGATTCGGATGTTCGAATGGACCCTGAACAAGAAGGTCCTGTCTCAAAGGTAGCTTCCATGGTGGAGCCGATGACATATTCACCAGGTCTGCATACCAAGTCCTGCGTGGCCACGCAGGAGCTATCAAGATCACTGAGGCCCTCTCCTGATTGATCCTGGCTACCAGCCTGGGGATGAGAGGAAACGGTGGGAATACATAAGCTATGTTGAAGGTCCAAGGTGCTACTAGTGCATCTACTAGGGTCGCCTTGGGATCCCTGGATCTGGACCCGTAGCAAGGAACCTTGAAGTTCTGATGAGACGCCATCAGATCCATGTCTGGAATGCCCCATAATTGAGTTATTTGGGCAAAGATTTCCGGATGGAGTTCCTACTCCCCCGGATGGAATGTCTGACGACTCAGAAAATCCGCTTCCCAATTTTCCACTCCTGGGATGTGGATCGCAGACAAGTGGCAGGAGTGATCCTCCGCCCATTGAATTATCTTGGTCACTTCTTTCATCGCCAGGGAAGTCCTTGTTCCCCCCTGATGATTGATATATGCAACGGTTGTCATGTTGTCTGACTGAAACCTTATGAATTTGGCCTTTGCTAGTTGAGGCCAAGCTCTGAGAGCATTGAATATCGCTCTCAGTTCCAGAATGTTTATCGGGAGAAGAGACTCTTCCCGAGACCATAGACCCTGAGCTTTCAGGGATTCCCAGACCGTGCCCCAGCCCACTAGGCTGGCGTCGGTCGTGACAATGACCCACTCTGGTCTGCGGAAGCTCATTCCCTGTGACAGATTGTCCAGGGTCAGCCACCAACGGAGTGAATCTCTGGTCTTTTGATCTACTTGAATCATCGGAGACAAGTCTGTATAATCCCCATTCCACTGTCTGAGCATGCACAGTTGTAATGGTCTTAGATGAAATCGTGCAAAAGGAACTATGTCCATTGTTACAACCATCAATCCTATTACTTCCATGCACTGCGCTATGGAAGGACGAGGAACAGAATGAAGTACTTGACAAGAGCTTAGAAGTTTTGATTTTCTGACCTCTGTCAGAAAAATCCTCATTTCTAAGGAATCTATTATTGTTCCCAAGAAGGGAACTCTTGTTGACGGGGACAGAGAACTTTTTTCTTTGTTCACCTTCCATCCGTGAGATCTGAGAAAGGCTAGGACGATGTCCGTATGAGCCTTTGCTTTTGACAGGGACGACGCTTGAATCAGGATGTCGTCCAAGTAAGGTACTACTGCAATGCCCCTTGGTCTTAGAACCGCTAGAAGGGACCCTAGTACCTTTGTGAAAATCCTTGGAGCAGTGGCTAATCCAAATGGAAGTGCCACAAACTGGTAATGCTTGTCCAGAAAAGCGAACCTTAGGAACTGATGATGTTCCTTGTGGATAGGAATATGTAGGTACGCATCCTTTAAATCCACGGTAGTCATAAATTGATTTTCCTGGATAGTAGGTAGGATCGTTCGAATAGTTTCCATTTTGAACGATGGTACCCTGAGAAATTTGTTTAGGATCTTTAAATCCAAAATTGGTCTGAATGTTCCCTCTTTTTTGGGAACTATGAACAGATTGGAATAAAATCCCATTCCTTGTTCTCTTATTGGAACTGGATGTATCACTCCCATCTTTAACAGGTCTTCTACACAATGTAAGAATGTCTGTCTCTTTATTTGGTTTGAAGATAATTGAGACCTGTGGAACCTTCCCCTTGGGGGTAGTTCCTTGAATTCCAGGAGATAACCTTGAGAAACTATTTCTAGCGCCCAAGGATCCTGAACATCTCTTGCCCAAGCCTGAGCAAAGAGAGAAAGTCTGCCCCCCACTAGATCCGGTCCCGGATCGGGGGCTATCCCTTCATGCTGTTTTGGTAGCAGTGGTAGGCTTCTTGGCCTGCTTACCCTTGTTCCAGCCTTGCATTGGTTTCCAGGCTGGTTTGGGTTGTGAAGTATTACCCTCTTGCTTAGAGGATACAGAATTAGAGACTGGTCCGTTTCTGCGAAAGGAACGAAAATTAGGCTTATTATTAGCCTTAAAAGACCTATCCTGTGGGAGGGCGTGGCCCTTTCCCCCAGTGATGTCTGAAATAATCTCTTTCAAATCAGGCCCAAATAATGTTTTACCTTTGAAAGGAATGTTAAGCAATTTTGTCTTGGAGGACACATCCGCTGACCAAGACTTTAGCCAAAGCACTCTGCGCGCCACGACAGCAAACCCTGAATTTTTTGCCGCTAATCTAGCTAATTGCAAAGCGGCATCTAAAACAAAAGAGTTAGCCAATTTAAGTGCTTGAACTCTGTCCATAACCTCCTCATACGAAGATTCTCTACTGAGCGACTTTTCTAGTTCCTCGAACCAGAAGCACGCTGCCGTAGTGACAGGAACAATGCATGAAATTGGTTGTAGAAGGAACCCTTGCTGTACAAAAATCTTTTTAAGCAAACCCTCTAATTTTTTATCCATAGGATCTTTAAAAGCACAACTGTCTTCGATAGGAATAGTAGTGCGTTTGTTTAGAGTAGAAACCGCCCCCTCGACCTTGGGGACTGTCTGCCATAAGTCCTTTCTGGGGTCGACTATAGGAAATAATTTCTTAAATATAGGGGGGGGAACAAAAGGTATGCCGGGCCTTTCCCACTCTTTATTTACTATGTCCGCCACCCGCTTGGGTATAGGAAAAGCGTCGGGAGGCACCGGAACCTCTAGGAACTTGTCCATCTTACATAATTTCTCTGGAATGACCAAATTGTCACAATCATCCAGAGTAGATAACACCTCCTTAAGCAGTGCGCGGAGATGTTCTAATTTAAATTTAAATGTCACAACATCAGGTTCAGCTTGATGAGAAATTTTTCCTGAATCTGAAATTTCTCCATCAGACAAAACCTCCCTCATGGCCCCTTGAGATTGGTGTGAGGGTATGTCAGAATAGTTATCATCAGCGTCCTCTTGCTCTTCAGTGTTTAAAACAGAGCAATCGCGCTTTCTCTGATAAGTAGGCATTTTGGATAAAAGATTTGCTATGGAGTTATCCATTACAGCCATTAATTGTTGCATGGTAATAAGTATTGGCGCACTAGATGTACTAGGGGCCTCCTGTGTGGGCATAACTGGTGTAGACACAGTAGGGGATGATGTAGTATCATGTTTACTCCCCTCATTTGAGGAATCATCTTGGGCAATATCATTATCTGTTGCATTACTGTCCTTACTTTGTTTGGACACTATGGCACAATTATCACATAAATTTAAATGGGGAGACACATTGGCTTTCATACATATAGAACATAGCTTATCTGATGGTACAGACATGTTAAACAGGCTTAAACTTGTCAACAAGGCACAAAAAACGTTTTAAAATAAAACCGTTACTGTCACTTTAAATTTCAAACTGAAAACACTTTATTACTGAATATGTGAAAAAGTATGAAGGAATTGTTCAAAATTCACCAAAATTTCACCACAGTGTCTTAAAGCATTAAAAGTATTGCACACCAAATTTCAGAGCTTTAACCCTTAAATTAACGGAACCGGAGCCGTTTTTACATTTAACCCCTATACAGTCCCAGAATGAGGCTCTGTCTATAACTAGAAAGGCCCCCATCTGAAAAAGGTGTCCAACACAGTGCCTGCCGTTTTTCTAAACGTTCCCCAAGATTATAATACCAATAATTAGTTAGAATCTGCATAATATGCCTAGTAAAGCAATTGTTTTAGCCCATAAAAATGTCTACCAGTTTTTAAGCCCTTTTTGAAGCCCTTTATTCTTTTATGTTTAACTAAGAAAATAGCTTACCGGTCCCCATGAGGGGAAATGACAGCCTTCCAGCATTACATGGTCTTGTTAGAAATATGGCTAGTCATACCTTAAGCAGAAAAGACTGCTAACTGTTTCCCCCAACTGAAGTTACTTCATCTCAACAGTCCTGTGTGGAAACAGCAATCGATTTTAGTTACTGTCTGCTAAAATCATCTTCCTCTTACAAACAGAAATCTTCATCCTTTTCTGTTTCAGAGTAAATCGTACATACCAGCACTATTTTAAAATAACAAACACTTGATAGAAGAATAAAACTACATTTAAACACCAAAAAACTCTTAACCATCTCCGTGGAGATGTTGCCTGTGCAACGGCAAAGAGAATGACTGGGGTGGGCGGAGCCTAGGAGGGATCATGTGACCAGCTTTGCTGGGACTCTTTGCCATTTCCTGTTGGGGAAGAGAATATCCCACAAGTAAGGATGACGCCGTGGACCGGACACACCAATGTTGGAGAAAGATGAAGGAAAAATAATAATCACATACACAAGATTACAGTGGTAATAAAGCTGCCTTGGTTAGCAAAAAAAAAAAAAAAACCTGTCCTTCCTCTTACATATTATGAAACTTCATATATCATCAAGTAAATGACATTTCCAAAATTTACTGCGCTCACATCAAAGCAAAGTATATTACATATTTCTTATTAAAAGGAGCAATATATTTGGCAGCAACATCACAAGACATTCATTACAGGGATACTGAAGACTAACATTTTAAATCACAAGCGATGTAGCAATTAAATACAAATCATTACAAATTTTGTTTCATTGAAAACCGGATTAAAAGTAAAAGCTCTATACAGGCTATGCAGGTTATGACCATGAATACAGTAACAGTTGTGTGCTGATAGGGATAAATCCCACATCTGTTGTTGGATAACGACAAGGCATCCCAAGTCTAACAAGAAAAGTATGTATTCAATACAGGAAAACCAACACTTGCATTAAAATAAAAATAACCTTAATTGAAACAAAAAAAATATTTATAACATTCCTTTAGCAAAATCAAAGATTGTTTAAGGAGTTGCACAATAGTAGCGTCTGGAGCCCATTTCTTACAGGAATTGTAGAGCAACAATTTAAAAAGTGACAGTCTAGACCCAATACTTTATTACTTATTGAAACATACCATATCTTGCAACAGGTTCCATAAAAAGTAAATGCCAAGTTTGACGAATGTGTGCCCGGTTTTTAAAAATCCTATTAAAAACAGGGGCACTTTCATGCATCAAACTTTACATTTCACTCATTTTGTTCTTGAAAGCCGCTCCAGCGCTTCCCCCGCCGTCGCAAGCCTCTTCATACGTCAGCAATGACTAATCCGGCTTCCTCCAATCACGGCCTCCCCCCCCCAGAACAGGCATTGCCTGAGGCCAAGCGCTGGAGCGGCTTTCAAGAATTAAAAGATAAGTGTTTTAAAGGGACACTGAACCCAAATTTTTTTCTTTCATGATTCAGATAGAGCATGCAATTTTAAGCAACTTTCTGATTTACTCCTATTATCAATGTTTCTTCATTCTCTTGCTATCTTTATATGAAAGGCATCTAAGCATTTTTCTTGGTTCAGGACTCTGGACAGCAGTTTTTGATTGGTGGCTGAATTTATCCACCAATCAGCAAAGACAACCTAGGTTGTTCACCAAAAATGGGCCGGCATCTAAACTTACATTCTTGCATTTCAAATAAAGATACCAAGAGAATAAAGAAAATTTGATAATAGGAGTAAATTGGAAAGTTGCTTAAAGGGACACTGAACCCAAATTTTTTCTTTTGTAATTCAGAAAGAGCATGCAATTTTAAGCAACTTTCTAATTTACTCCTATTATCAATTTTTCTTTGTTCTCTTGCTATCATTATTTGAAAAAGGCATCTAAGCTTTTTTTGGTTTTAGTACTCTGGACAGCACTTTTTTATTGGTGGATGAATTTATCCACCAGTCAGCAAGGACAACCCAGGTTGTTCACCAAAAATGTGCCGGCATCTAAACTTACATTCTTGCATTTCAAATAAAGATACCAAGAGAATGAAGAAAATGTGATAATAGGAGTAAATTAGAAAGTTGCTTAACCCCTTAATGACCACAGCACTTTTCCATTTTCTGTCCGTTTGGGACCAAGGCTATTTTTACATTTCTGCCGTGTTTGTGTTTAGCTGTAATTTTCCTCTTACTCATTTACTGTACCCACACATTATATACCGTTTTTCTCGCCATTAAATGGACTTTCTAAAGATACCATTATTTTCATCATATCTTATAATTTACTATAAAAAAAATAAAATATGAGGAAAAATTGAAAAAAAACACACTTTTTCTAACTTTGACCCCCAAAATCTGTTACACATCTACAATCACCAAAAAACACCTATGCTAAATAGTTTCTAAATTTTGTCCTGAGTTTAGAAATACCCAATGTTTACATGTTATTTGCTTTTTTTGCAAGTTATGGGGCCATAAATACAAATAGCACTTTGCTATTTCCAAACCATTTTTTTTTCAAAATTAGCGCTAGTTACATTAGAACACTGATATCTTTCAGGAATCTCTGAATATCCATTGACATGTAGATATTTTTTTTTAGTAGACAACCCAAAGTATTGATCTAGGCCCATTTTGGTATATTTCATGCCACCATTTCACCGCCAAATGCGATCAAATAAAAAATTGTTCACTTTTTCACAAACTTTAGGATTCTCACTGAAATTATTTACAAACAACTTGTGCAATTATGGCACAAATGGTTGTAAATTCTTCTCTGGGGTCCCCTTTGTTCAGAAAACGGAATTTATGTTTACCTGATAAATTACTTTCTCCAACGGTGTGTCCGGTCCACGGCGTCATCCTTACTTGTGGGATATTCTCTTCCCCAACAGGAAATGGCAAAGAGCCCAGCAAAGCTGGTCACATGATCCCTCCTAGGCTCCGCCTACCCCAGTCATTCGACCGACGTTAAGGAGGAATATTTGCATAGGAGAAACCATATGATACCGTGGTGACTGTAGTTAAAGAAAATAAATTATCAGACCTGATTAAAAAACCAGGGCGGGCCGTGGACCGGACACACCGTTGGAGAAAGTAATTTACCAGGTAAACATAAATTCCGTTTTCTCCAACATAGGTGTGTCCGGTCCACGGCGTCATCCTTACTTGTGGGAACCAATACCAAAGCTTTAGGACACGGATGATGGGAGGGAGCAAATCAGGTCACCTAGATGGAAGGCACCACGGTTTGCAAAACCTTTCTCCCAAAAATAGCCTCAGAAGAAGCAAAAGTATCAAACTTGTAAAATTTGGTAAAAGTGTGCAGTGAAGACCAAGTCGCTGCCCTATATATCTGATCAACAGAAGCCTCGTTCTTGAAGGCCCATGTGGAAGCCACAGCCCTAGTGGAATGAGCTGTGATTCTTTCGGGAGGCTGCCGTCCGGCAGTCTCGTAAGCCAATCTGATGATGCTTTTAATCCAAAAAGAGAGAGAGGTAGAAGTTGCTTTTTGACCTCTCCTTTTACCGGAATAAACAACAAACAAGGAAGATGTTTGTCTAAAATCCTTTGTAGCATCTAAATAGAATTTTAGAGCGCGAACAACATCCAAATTGTGCAACAAACGTTCCTTCTTCGAAACTGGTTTCGGACACAGAGAAGGTACGATAATCTCCTGGTTAATGTTTTTGTTAGAAACAACTTTTGGAAGAAAACCAGGTTTAGTACGTAAAAACCACCTTATCTGCATGGAACACCAGATAAGGAGGAGAACACTGCAGAGCAGATAATTCTGAAACTCTTCTAGCAGAAGAAATTGCAACCAAAAACAAAACTTTCCAAGATAATAACTTAATATCAACGGAATGTAAGGGTTCAAACGGAACCCCCTGAAGAACTGAAAGAACTAAGTTGAGACTCCAAGGAGGAGTCAAAGGTTTGTAAACAGGCTTGATTCTAACCAGAGCCTGAACAAAGGCTTGAACATCTGGCACAGCTGCCAGCTTTTTGTGAAGTAACACAGACAAGGCAGAAATCTGTCCCTTCAGGGAACTTGCAGATAATCCTTTTTCCAATCCTTCTTGAAGGAAGGATAGAATCTTAGGAATCTTAACCTTGTCCCAAGGGAATCCTTTAGATTCACACCAACAGATATATTTTTTCCAAATTTTGTGGTAAATCTTTCTAGTTACAGGCTTTCTGGCCTGAACAAGAGTATCGATAACAGAATCTGAGAACCCTCGCTTCGATAAGATCAAGCGTTCAATCTCCAGGCAGTCAGCTGGAGTGAGACCAGGTTCGGATGTTCGAACGGACCTTGAACAAGAAGGTCTCGTCTCAAAGGTAGCTTCCATGGTGGAGCCGATGACATATTCACCAGATCTGCATACCAAGTCCTGCGTGGCCACGCAGGAGCTATCAAGATAACCGACGCCCTTTCCTGATTGATCCTGGCTACCAGCCTGGGGATGAGAGGAAACGGCGGGAATACATAAGCTAGTTTGAAGGTCCAAGGTGCTACTAGTGCATCCACTAGAGCCGCCTTGGGATCCCTGGATCTGGACCCGTAGCAAGGAACTTTGAAGTTCTGACGAGAGGCCATCAGATCCATGTCTGGAATGCCCCACAGTTGAGTGACTTGGGCAAAGATTTCCGGATGGAGTTCCCACTCCCCCGGATGCAATGTCTGACGACTCAGAAAATCCGCTTCCCAATTTTCCACTCCTGGGATGTGGATAGCAGACAGGTGGCAGGAGTGAGACTCCGCCCATAGAATGATTTTGGTCACTTCTTCCATCGCCAGGGAACTCCTTGTTCCCCCCTGATGGTTGATGTACGCAACAGTTGTCATGTTGTCTGATTGAAACCGTATGAACTTGGCCCTCGCTAGCTGAGGCCAAGCCTTGAGAGCATTGAATATCGCTCTCAGTTCCAGAATATTTATCGGTAGAAGAGATTCTTCCCGAGACCAAAGACCCTGAGCTTTCAGGGATCCCCAGACCGCGCCCCAGCCCATCAGACTGGCGTCGGTCGTGACAATGACCCACTCTGGTCTGCGGAAGGTCATCCCTTGTGACAGGTTGTCCAGGGACAGCCACCAACGGAGTGAGTCTCTGGTCCTCTGATTTACTTGTATCCTCGGAGACAAGTTCGTATAGTCCCCATTCCACTGACTGAGCATGCACAGTTGTAATGGTCTTAGATGAATGCGCGCAAAAGGAACTATGTCCATTGCCGCTACCATCAAGCCTATCACTTCCATGCACTGCGCTATGGAAGGAAGAGGAACGGAATGAAGTATCCGACAAGAGTCTAGAAGTTTTGTTTTTCTGGCCTCTGTCAGAAAAATCCTCATTTCTAAAGAGTCTATTATTGTTCCCAAGAAGGGAACCCTTGTTGACTCTAAGCCATCTCCGTGGAGATGTTGCCTGTACAACGGCAAAGAGAATGACTGGGGTAGGCGGAGCCTAGGAGGGATCATGTGACCAGCTTTGCTGGGCTCTTTGCCATTTCCTGTTGGGGAAGAGAATATCCCACAAGTAAGGATGACGCCGTGGACCGGACACACCTATGTTGGAGAAATAGCAGACTTATATGGCTTTGGTGTTGCTTTTTGGTAATTAGAATGCCACTAAATGCCACTGCGCACCACAAGTGTATTATGCCCAGCAGTGAAGGGGTTAATTAGGGAGCATGTAGGGAGCTTTTTGGGGTAATTTTAGCTTTAGTGTAGTGTAGTAGACAACCCCAAGTATTGATCTAGGCCCATTTTGGTATATTTCATGCCACCATTTCACCGCCAAATGCGATCAAATTAAAAAAAACGTAAAATTTTTCACAATTTTTGGTTTCTCACTGAAATCATTTACAAACAGCTTGTGCAATTATGGCACAAATGGTTGTAAATGCTTCTCTGGTATCCCCTTTGTTCAGAAATAGCAGACATATATGGCTTTGGCGTTGCTTTTTGGTATTTAGAAGGCCGCTAAATGCCGCTGCGCATCACACGTGTATTATGGCTAGCAGTGAAGGGGTTAATTAGGTAGCTTGTAGGGAGCTTGCAGGGTTAATATCACATTTAGTGTAGAGCTCAGCCTCCCACCTGAAACATCAGACCCCCTGATCCCTCCCAAACAGCTCTCTTCCCTCCCCCACCCCACAATTGTCCCCGCCATCTTAAGTACTGGCAGAAAGTCTGCCAGTACTAAAATAAAAGCTATATTTGTTGTTTTTTTGTGTTTTTAAAAAGCATATTTACATATGCTGCTGTTTACTATCCCCCCCTTAGCCCCCAACCTCACTGATCCCCCCCAAACAGCTCTATAACCCTCCCACTCTAACTTAATCTGCGCCATCTTGGGTACTGGCAGCTGTCTGCCAGTACCCAAGTTTAGAAGAAAACATGTTTTTTTTTTAATTTTTATTAACATTTTCTGTAGTGTAGCTTCCCCCCACACAAAACCAACCCCCCACCCCTCCACGATCTCTTTTTGTGCTTTTGCACAAACAAGATTAGGGCATTTTTTCTTAACAATATTTACCGTAGTGTAGCGGTTCCCACCCGCTCCCGCCCCGTGCCCGCCCGCCAACCTCCGTGCACGCGCGCGCCCCCTAACGGTCCCGCCCCCCTTGATGACACAGGATACACCGATGGCCGCCCACCCGCCTCCCAAGTCGGCTCCCACCCACCAACGATACCGGCCATCGATTTCCGGTGCAGAGAGGGCCACAGAGTGGCTCTCTCTGCATCGGATGGCCATGTAAGGTTATTGCAGGATGCCTCCATATCGAGGCATCACTGCAATAACCGGAAAGCAGCTGGAAGCGAGCAAGATCGCTTCCAGCTGCTTTCCACACCGAGGACGTGCAGGGTACGTCCTCAGGCGTTAACTGCCTTTTTTTTTTTTTTTTTTGAGGACGTACCCTGCACGTCCTCTGTCATTAAGGGGTTAAAATTTCATGCTCAATCTGAATCACAAAAGAAACATTTTGGGTACAGTGTCCCTTTAAAATTTCATGCTCTGTCTGAATCACGAAAGAAACAATTTGGGTTCAGTGCCCCTTTAACAAAACAAGTGAAATGTAAAAGTTTGATGAATAAAAGTGCCCCTGTTTTTAAAAGCAGCGCACACATTTCGTCAATCTTGACTTTCACATTAAGCTTGTAAGTACATGAAACTTTTAAATAATCATTTGTTAGCAGCTGAAAATGGCCAGCAAGCTCCGCCCACAGCTTTCTTCTTGTCCAGTTAGCTGTTTTCTTGTATGACAGTTTAGCAGTGCACGGTTAATCATTTTCAGTTCGCTATTTCAACTTCTACATGCAAAAATCAGCAAGTGCAAGTAGGAAAACTTATTGAGTTAATTGTGATTGGAGAAACTTAACATACCAAAAACAGAATTTATGCTTACCTGATAAATTACTCTCTCTTGCGGTGTATCCAGTCCACGGATTCATCCTTTACTTGTGGGATATTCTCATTACCTACAGGAAGTAGCAAAGAGAGCACACAGCAAAGCTGTCCATATAGGTCCCCCTCTAGCTCCACCCCCCAGTCATTCGACCAAAGGTTAGGAAGAAAAAGGAGAAACCATAGGGTGCAGTGGTGACTGCAGTTTAAGCAAAAAAAATTTTACCTGACTTAAATGCCAGGGCGGGCCGTGGACTGGATACACCGCAAGAGAAAGTAATTTATTAGGTAAGCATAAATTCTGTTTTCTCTTGCAAGGTGTATCCAGTCCACAGACTCATCCTTTACTTGTGGGATACCAATACCAAAGCTTTAGGACACGGATGAAGGGAGGGAACAAGACAGGTACCTTAAACGGAAGGCACCACTGCTTGCAAAACCTTTCTCCCAAAAATAGCCTCTGAAGAAGCAAAAGTATTGAATTTGTAAAATTTGGCAAAAGTATGCAGTGAAGACCAAGTCGCTGCCTTACAAATCTGTTCAACAGAAGCCTCATTTTTGAAAGCCCATGTGGAAGCCACTGCTCTGGTAGAATGAGCAGTAATTCTTTCAGGAGGCTGCTGGCCAGCAGTCTCATAGGCCAAATGGATGATGCTTTTCAGCCAAAAGGAAAGAGAGGTAGCAGTCGCTTTCTGACCTCTCCTCTTACCAGAAAAGATAACAAACAAGGAAGATGTTTGTCTGAAATCCTTAGTTGCTTGTAAATAGAACTTTAAAGCACGAACTACATCAAGACTGTGTAATAGACGTTCCTTCTTCGAAGATGGATTAGGACACAGAGAAGGAACATCTATTTCCTGGTTAATATTCTTGTTAGAAACAACCTTAGGAAGAAACCCAGGTTTGGTACGCAAAACCACCTTATCTGCATGGAAAACTAGTTAAGGTGAGTCACACTGTTAAGCAGTTAACTCAGAAACTCTTCGAGCCGAAGAAATAGCTACTAAAAACAAAACTTTCAAAGATAGAAGCTTAATATCTATGGAATGCATAGGTTCAAACGGAACCCCTTGAAGAATTTTAAGAACCAAGTTTAGGCTCCATGGCGGAGCAACAGGTTTAAATACAGGCTTGATCCTGACCAAGGTCTGACTAAATGCTTGAACGTCTGGAACATCTGCCTGACGTTTGTGTAAAAGAATACAGAGCAGATATTTGTCCCTTTAGGGAACTAGCTGATAATCCTTTCTCCAATCCTTCTTGAAGAAAGGAAAAAAAATTCTAGGAATCCTAATCTTACTCCATGAGTAACCCTTGGATTCACACCAACAAAGATATTTGCGCCAAATCTTATGATAGATTTTCCTGGTAACAGGCTTTCTAGCCTGAATCAGGGTATCAATGACCGACTCAGAGAAACCAAGCTTTGATAGAATCAGGCGTTCAATCTCCAAGCAGTCAGACGCAGAGAAATTAGATTTTGATGCTAGAACGGACCATGGATTAGAAGGTCCTGCCTCATTGGCAGAGTCCACGGTGGAAAAGATGACATGTCCACCAGGTCTGCATACCAAGTCTTGCGTGGCCACGCAGGCGCTATCATAATCACCAAAGCTCTCTCCTGCTTGATTCTGGCAACCAGACGTGGGAGGAGAGGAAACAGTAGAAATACATAAGCCAGATTGAAGGACCACGGCATTGCTAGAGCATCTATCAGTACTGCCTGGGGATCCCGGGACCTGGACCCGTAACGAGGAAGTTTGGTGTTCTGTCGGGACGCCATCAGATCCAATTCTGGTGTGCCCCATAGCAGAGTCAGCTGGGCAAAAACCTCCGGATGGAGCTCCCACTCCCCCGGATGAAAAGTTTGACGACTTAGGAAATACGCCTCCCAGTTCTCTACCCCTGGGATATGGATTGCTGAGAGATGGCAAGAGTGATCCTCCGCCCATCGGATTATTTTGGTTACCTCCATCATCGCTAGAGAACTCCGTGTTCCTTCTTGATGATTGATATAGGCTACAGTTGTGATGTTGTCCGACTGAAATCTGATGAATTTGGCCGCAGCTAGCCGAGGCCACGCCTGAAGCGCATTGAATATCACTCTCAGTTCTAGAATGTTTATCGGGAGGAGAGATTCCTCCCAAGACCATAAGCCCTGTGCTTTCAGGGATTTCCAGACTGCACCCCAGCCTAGCAGGCTGGCATCTGTCGTTACTATGAGCCACACAGGCCTACAGAAACACATTCCCTGAGACAGGTGGTCCTGTGACAACCACCAGAGAAGAGAATCTCTGGTCTCTTGGTCCAGATGCAGTTGAGGAGATAAATCTGCATAATCCCCATTCCACTGTTTGAGCATGCATAGATGCAGTGGTCTGAGGTGTAGGCGGGCATAGGGAAATATGTCCATTGCCGCTACCATGAGTCCGATTACCTCCATAGACTGAGCCACTGATGGCCGAGGAATGGAATGAAGAGCTGAAGTGATTAAAAGTTTTGATTTTCTGACCTCCGTCAAAAATATTTTCATTTCTACCGAGTCTATCAGAGTCCCTAGGAAGGCAACTCTTGTGAGAGGGACAAGAGAACTCTTTTATGTTCACCTTCCACCCGTGAGATCTCAGAAAAGCCAACACGATGTCAGTGTGAGACTTGGCTAGCTGGAAAGTCGACGCCTGAATTAAGATGTCGTCTAGATAAGGCACCACTGCTATACCCCGCGGTCTTAGAAAAGCCAAAAGGGACCCTAGCACATTTGTGAAAATTCTGGGAGCCGTGGTCTACCCGAAGGGAAGGGCCACAAACTGGTAATGACTGTCCAGAAGGCGAATCTGAGGAATTGATGATGATCTCTGTGAATAGGGATGTGTAGATACGCATCCTTTGATCCAGGAGGGTCAATATATGACTACCGTGGATTTAGAGGAAGAATAGTCTGAATAGTCTCCATCCTGAAAGATGGTACTCTGAGGAATTTGTTTAGAATTTTGAGATCCAAGATTGGTCTGAAAGTTCACTCTTTTTTGGGAACCACAAACAGGTTGGAGTAAAAACCTAGTCCTTGTTACGCTCTTGGAACTGGGCGGATCACTCCCATGGTATGTAGGTCTTCTACACAGCGTAGGAACGCCTCTCTCTTTGTCTGGTTTGCAGACAATTGAGAAATGTAAAATCTCCCCCTTGGGGGGGTGTCTGAAGTCCAGATGATATCCCTGGGACACAATTTCTAAAGCCCAGGAATCGTGAACATCTCTTGCCCAAGCCTGAGCGAAGAGAGAGTCTGTCCCCTACTAGATCCGGTCCCGGATCGGGGGCTACCCCTTCATGCTGTCTTAGAGGCAGCAGCAGGCTTCTTGGCCTTTTTACCTTTGTTCCAAGCCTGGTTAGGTCTCCAGACTGATTTGGATTGGACAGAATTCCCCTCTTGCTTTGCTGCAGGGGAAGCTGAAGTGGGACCACCCTTGAAGTTCCGAAAGGAACGAAAATTATTTTGTTTGGTCCTCATCTTGTTTTATCCTGAGGGAGGGAATGGCCTTTCCCTCCAGTGATGTCTGAAATAATTTCTCAGTGCAGGCCCGAATAGGGTCTTTCCTTTGAAAGGGATGTTCAACAATTTAGATTTTGATGATACATCAGCAGACCAGGACTTAAGCCATAACGCCCTGCGTGCTAAAATGGCAAAACCTGAATTCTTTGCCGCTAATTAAGCCATTTGGAAAGCGGCATCTGTAATGAAAGAATTAGCCAACTTAAGGGCCTTAATTCTATCCATAATATCCTCTAATGGAGTCTCCACCTGAAAAGCCTCTTCTAGAGCCTCAAACCAGAAAGCAGCTGCAGTAGTTACAGGAACAATGCATGCAATAGGTTGGAGAAGAAAACCTTGATGAACAAAAATTTTCTTTAGGAGACCCTCTATTTTTTTATCCATAGGATCTATGAAAGCACAACTGTCTTTGATAGGTATAGTTGTACGCTTAGCAAGAGTAGAAATACCTCCCTCCACCTTAGGAACAGTCTGCCACGAGTCCTGTATGGTGTCAGATATGGGAAATATTTTCTTAAAAAACAGAGGGGGAAGCGAACGGAATACCTGGTCTATCCCACTCCTTAGTAACAATAGTCACAATCTTCTAAGGGACTGGAAAAACATCAGTGTAAACAGGAACCTCTAAGTCTCTGTCCATTTTACACAATTTCTCTGGGACCACTATAGGGTTACAATCGTCTAGAGTAGTTAATACCTCCTTGAGCAATAAGCGGAGGTGTTCAAGCTTAAATTGAAAGGCCGTCATATCAGAATCTGTCTGAGGGAGCGTCTTTCCTGAATCAGAAATCTCTCCCTCAGATTACAAATTACTTACCCCTACTTCAGAACATTGTGAGGGTATATCGGATACGGCTACTAAAGCGTCAGACGGCTCAGCATTTGTTCTTAACCCAGAGCTGTCACGCTTTCCCTGTAAACCAGGCAGTTTAGAGAAAAACTGAGGGTTTTATTCATAACTGTGGCCATGTCTTGTAAAGTAAATGAATTAGACGCACTAGAGGTACTTGGCGTAACTTGTGCGGGCGTTACTGGTTGTGACACTTGGGGAGAACTAGATGCTAAACCCTCATTTCCTTCTAACTGAGAATCATCTATTGCAAAATGTTTAAGTGCTAAAATAGGCTCTTTATAATTTATAGACATATCAGTGCAAGTGGGACACATTCTAAGAGGGGGTTCCACAATGGCTTCTAAACACATAGAACAAGGATTTTCCTTGGTGTCAGACATGTTAAACAGGCTAGTAATGTAAAAAGCAAGCTTGGAAAACACTTTAATCAAAGTAAATAACACTTTAAACAAAAACGCTACTGTGCCTTTCAGAGAAAAAAAGCTGCACAAACTCTGCAAAACAGTGTAAAAAAAGCAGTAAACACAACGAAATTTTTACAGTAGCATCATAAAGCCTTAGTAACTTTACACCACTATGCAAATAAACAATTAACCCCTTAATGTAAAAACCGGATTGAAAAAACGTCAAAACCGGTAAAATAACGTTCAGCACCTTGCCACAGCTCTGCTGTGGCGCCTACCTGCCTTTTAGGAACGATTTGTGGGGGGGAAAAACCTCTTTACAGCCCTCAAATACAACAGGAATCTCTGGAGAAGTAGCTGGATGCTTCTGAGGTAAATAAACTGTGCAACTGAAAATAGGCCCCTCCCACCTCACTCGAAGTTATGGGGCCTAAAAAACACCAGAGTGTTTCTTAAACTAGCCATGTGGGTTAATAACCCTTAAACAAGCCACAAAGACCCCTTAAAGTCCCTAAAAAAAAAAAAGTTTTATTTGTAATTAAACCAAAACGTTTTTTCCTATTAGTGTCACCAGTAACTATGAGCCCTTTATGCAAGCTTGGATTCCCCTTTTACTGAATACAGCTTACCTTTCCCTCATGGGGATACTGCCAGCCTTTTCTAGAAATAACAGTCTGTCTAGAAAAAAATAGACTGAACATACCTTAAAGCAGTTTAGCCTGCAAACTGTTCCCCCAACTGAAGTTTTCCTGTACTCTTCAGCCCCTGTGAGAACAGCAGGGGATCTTAGTTACAAAATGCTAAGATCATCCTCCTCCTTGCAGAAATCTTCATCCCTTTTCTGTCAGAGTGTAAATAGTACACACCGGTACCATTTAAAATAAACTTTTGCTTGAGAAATTTTTTTATTTTTTTTTTTATGTGCATTTCCCAAAATGAAACTGACAGTCTGTTAAAAGGAAATATACTGATAAACCTGCATCATGGCAAATATAAGTATAAACAATATATTTAGAACTTTACATTTAAAGTGCCAAACCATAGCTAAGAGTGTCTTAATAAAGGAAAACATACTTACCAAAAGACACATATACATAAAGTAGATAGCCAAACCAGTGCTGAAACGAGACTCAGAGGTAATGGTATATAAGAGTATATTGTCGATCTGAAAAGGGAGGTAGGAGAAGAATCTCTACGTCCGATAACAGAGAACCTATGAAATAGATCCCCATTAGGATGACCATTGAATTCAGTAGGCAATACTCCCTTCACATTCCTCTGTCATTCACTGCCCTCTGAGAGGAACCGGGCTTCAGCATGCTGAGAAGCGCATATCAACATAGAAATCTAGCACAAACTTACTTCACCACCTACATAGGAGGCAAAGTTTGTAAAACTGAATTATGGGTGTGGTGGGGGGTGTATTTATAGGCATGAGGTTTGGGAAACTTTGCCCCTCCTGGTAGGATTGTATATCCCATACGTCACTAGCTCATGGACTCTTGCCAATTACATGAAAGAAATCAGCAAGAAAATTGAATTTCTCAAATATTTTATACTCTGCAGTTGGTAATTTAAAATACATTAATGGAAAAACAATTTTACAGTGTACTGTCCCTTTAAGGAGGTCCGGAGGGTAAGACATGCCAAAGCTAGCTTGCAACGTCTCTGGTCTGTTAGAAATATCCTCATGGATATTGAGTCTATTATAGTACCCAGGGATTCTACCCTGGTGCTTGGAATAAGATTACTCTTTCCTAACTTTATTTTCCATCCATGAGATCGAAGAAGAGAAGAAATACCAAATGGTCTTCCGCTAACAAAATGGTGCTTGAACTAGAATATTGTCCAAATAGGGAGCTACTGCTATACCCTGGGTTCTGGCAACGGCCAGGAGAGCTCCTAGAATCTTTGTTAAGATTTGAGGAGCAGTAGCTAGACCAAACGGAAGAGCAATTAACTGGAAGTGCTGATCCAGGAATGCAAACCTTAGGAACTGGAAGTGGTCCCTGTGGATTGGAACGTGAAGGTAGGCATCTCTCAGATCTATACTGGTCATTAACTGTCCTCCCTGAATTAGAGAAAGGATGGACCTTATTGTCTCCATCTTGAACAAGGGGACATTTAGAAATCTGTTTAAGCACTTTAGGTCCAGAATCGAGCAGAAAGTTGCCTCTTTCTTTAGGACCATGAAAAGGTTTGAATAGTATCCCCAACCTCTTTCTGTGATAGGAACAGGGACAATGACCCTTAAGGAGGCCAGATCCTGCACGCATCCCAGAAAGCCTTCCCTCTTTTCTGGTCTGGAAGACAGGCTTGAGAGGAGAAATCTGCCTTTGGGTGGATGAGATTTGAAACATATCTTGTATCCCTGAGCTATGACCTCCAGGACCCATGGATCCTGCACGTCCCTGAACCAAGCGTCTAAAAACAGCGACAGTCTTCCCCCTACACGATCCAGGGCTGTATTGGAGGCCGGCCCTTAATGCCGACTTGGTCTCGGCGGGTTTCTTGTTCTGCTTGGATTTATTAAAGGCTTTAGTTCTTTCTTGGATAACGTCGAGGGGACTCTCCACCTCGATCAAATCTGCACCAGTAAGTTGCAGCTCCAGCAACCGAGGCAACAGCCGCTGCCAGTTGAAACCGGTATCCCGTATGCTGAAACATTTTTCTAAGAAAAGTTTCCATCTTCTTATCCATCGGCTCTCTGAATGACGAGCTATCCTAAAGTAGGATAGTAGTACGCTTGGCTAGCGTGGAGATAGCGCCATCCACCTTAGGGACAGAACCCCACAACTCCAGCTGAGAGTCCGGGAATATGAAAGGGAAAAGGAAGATCCAATTCTATCCCACTCAGTCTTAATAATGGTCGCCATTTTTACAGGTACAGGAAAAGTTAGCGGTGCTACCCTGTCCTCATACCGTCTGTCTAATTTAGGGATCAAAGGTTCATCAGGCAACTTGGCTTCTGGAACCTGTCGACAGAACCTCCTTTAGAAGAAAACATAAGTGTTCAATTTTAAATCTAAAGGCTGGCTCCTCTGAAGCCAGTGGTCTAGAGGTAGCAGACTCTGATCCAGAAAGTTCACCCTCTGTAGACTCAGACTGTGACCCATCATTGGATACTTGAAAAACAGACATCTATTAAATCACTGGATGAACCCTGGACCGGAGAGCTATGTTTAACCTATCGCTTGCGCTTGGCAGGGTGAGGTAAAGTACTAAGAGCCTCAGACACCGTCGTCTAACTGCGCGGTAAAGTCTGATGTTAAAAGGTTCCCTCCAGATGGAGGATCAGGCGTGCTACGGGAACCTGAATGTGATGAGGGAGATGACTGATGGGTATGCACCTCACGGGACGGCGAGTCCTCTGAGGTGGACGGTTCAGTAGTACTAAAGGGGTTAACCATCTTAGACATAATAACCTTGTTGATGCATATGGAACATAGTTGAGAGGGCGGGCATACCAAGGCCTCCTCACAATATAGACAGGTTATTACTATTAGGGATAGAGGGAGTACCCTCGAGCACATCAGAATCCTCCATAGCTTGCGCTAATAACAGTAGGACAGAGAATAAATTATCTTATTTCTCACAAAACGGCACCTTTATACTCCCAATGGCTGGGGCACTTGCCACCTCCTAGACCCAGGAAACGGAGAAACAAACATGTTCTCCGACAGCTAGCTTGGTCAGGAAAGGGAAAACGAAAGTGTGACCACACCCGGTAATGTGGTGCGCAAGACAGAGTCACCCCTGCTATGAGAAAAAGCGTGCCAAGCTACAAGCTGCGCAGCGTTCAAAGTAAAAACCGGTGTGTTTCTTACCGCATAACAGTCTATAAACCTAATAAATATCCACATAAGGCAGCATAAACGTATCACATTTGATTAATCCCCACTATTCAATAACCTCCCTCAGGAAGCAGTAACCCAAGATTCTATTAAGATAAAAAGGACCCTGTCTTCTATTGCTTTCAACATATGTTAAAATTGAAACAATCTTACCAGAATCCATGCTGTGGAACAGAAACATCCTCTCAAGTCTGACAGTCTTGTAGCATCGCTCCTAACATGGATATGAGTGAAGAAAAAGCAGACAGTGAAACTCGTCAACACTGGTTGCTTAAGGAGCTGTTGGCAAGCAGTCTGGATGGCTTCGCAGGAAGACTCTCCCTAACTTTCGTCAATGTTCTCACTGAAAGGTTGACAAGACTACTTAAAAACTCCAGTCCCATATTGAAGGGCATATATAACCCTCCTGAGGAAGAACTCCGAAATCTGACACTTCTCTGCCATCCTCCTGTGACGAAAGGCAAAGAATGAATGGGGGATAGAGGAACTGGGAGAGGTATTTGAGAGTTTGGCTGAGGTGTCTTTGCCTCCTCCTGGTGGCCAGGTTCAGTATTTCCCAAAAATAAGGAATGAAGCTGTGGACTCTCCTTTTATTAGGAAGGAAATTAACATTTCTCCAACATTGGTGTGTCCGGTCCATGGAGTCATCCATAACTTGTGGGAATATTCTCTTCCCCAACAGGAAATGGCAAAGAGCACAGCAAAAGCTGTCCATATAGTCCCTCCTAGGCTCCGCCCCCCCCCCCAGTTATTCTCTTTGCCGCTGGACAAGCAGCATCTCCACGGAGATGGTGAAGAGTATGTGGTGTTTAGTTGTAGTTTTTTATTCTACTATCAAGAGTTTGTTATTTTAAAATAGTGCTGGTATGTACTATTTACTCTGAAACAGAAAAAGATGAAGAGTTCTGTTTGTGAGAGGAGTATGATTTTAGCAGCAGTAACTAAAATAGTTTGCTGTTTCCACATAGGACTGTTGAGATGAGATAACTTCAGTTGGGGGAAACAGTTGGCAGACTTTTCTGCTTAAGGTATGACTAGCCATATTTCTAACAAGACTGTGTAATGCTGGAAGGCTGTCATTTTTCCCCTCATGGGGACCTGTAAGCCATTTTCTTAGTCTCAAACAGAATAAAGGGCTTAATATGGGCTATCAAACTGGTAGACACTTTTATGGGCTAGATCGATTGCTTTATTTGGGCATTTTATACAGTTTGATGTTGAAATTCACACTTTATATCTTTGGGGAACGTTTTTTTACGTCAGGCACTGGTTTAGACACCTTCCCAGTCAGGAAGGGCCTTCTCTGTAGTAGGCAGAGCCTCATTTTCGCGCCATTACTGCGCAGTTACTTTTGAGAGCAGTACATGCAGCTGCATGTGTGTGGGTCTGGAATTAGTTGAAAAGGTTCCTAGAAGGCTTCATTTGGTATCGTATACTCCCCTGGGTTTGGTGAAGTCGCAGCAAAGGCTGGAGCTGGGACTGTAAGGGGGTTAAAACTGTAAACGGCTCCGGTTTCCTCATTTTAAGGGTTAACAGTCTGAAATTTGGGGTGCAATGCTTTGAATGCTTTAAGACACTGTGGTTGTAATCATCTAAGACCATTACAACTGTGCATGCTGAAACAGTGGAATGGGGACTATACAGACTTGTCTCCAGTGATTCAAGTAGATCAGAAGACCAGAGACTCACTCCGTTGGTGGCTGACCCAGGATCACCTGTCCCAGGGAATGAGCTTCCGCAGACCAGAGTGGGTCATCGTCACGACCGACGCCAGTCTAGTGGGCTGGGGCGCGGTCTGGGACTCCCTGAAAGCTCAGGGTCTATGGTCTCGGGAAGAGTCTCTTCTCCCGATAAACATTCTGGAACTGAGAGCGATATTCAATACTCTCAGGGCTTGGCCTCAACTAGCAAAGGCCAGATTCATAAGATTCCAATCAGACAACATGACTACTGTTGCTTACATCAATCATCAGGGGGGAACAAGGAGTTCCCTGGCGATGAGAGAAGTGACCAAAATCATAAAGTGGGCGGAGGATCACTCCTGCCACCTATCTGCGATCCACATCCCAGGAGTGGAAAACTGGGAGGCGGATTATCTGAGTCATCAGACTTTTCATCCAGGGGAGTGAGAACTCCACCCGGAGATATTTGCCCAGTTGACCCAATTATGGGGCATTCCAGACATGGATCTGATGGCGTCTCGTCAGAACTTCAAGGTTCCTTGCTAAGGGTCCAGATCCAGGGATCCCAAGGCGACTCTAGTGGATGCATTAGTGGCGCCTTGGTCCTTCAACCTAGCTTATGCGTTTCCACCGTTTCCTCTCATTCCCAGGCTGGTAGCCAGGATCAAACAGGAGAGGGCCTCTGTGATTTTGATAGCTCCTGCATGGCCACGCAGGACTTGGTATGCAGACCTGGTGAATATGTCATCAGCTCCACCATGGAAGCTACCTTTGAGACAGGATCTTCTAGTACAAGGTCCATTCGAACATCCAAATCTAGTTTCTCTCCAGCTGACGGCTTGGAAATTGAACGCTTGATTTTATCTAAGCGTGGTTTTTCAAATTCTGTGATAGATACTCTGGTACAAGCCAGAAAACCTGTAACTAGAAAAATTTACCATAAAATATGGAAAA
Organism: Bombina bombina; assembly: GCF_027579735.1. Classification (NCBI taxonomy): domain Eukaryota; kingdom Metazoa; phylum Chordata; class Amphibia; order Anura; family Bombinatoridae; genus Bombina; species Bombina bombina. The sequence continues at coordinate 244,172,646 of NC_069507.1, forward strand.
GATATATCTGTTGGTGTGAATCCAAGGGATTCTCATGGAGTAAGATTAAAATTCCTTGGATCCTTTCCTTTCTCCAAGAAGGTTTGGACAAGGGATTATCAGCGAGTTCTCTAAAAAGGACAGATTTCTGCTTTATCTGTCTTGTTACACAAACGACTGGCAGCTATGCCAGATGTTCAAGCTTTTTTTCAGGCTTTGGTCAGGATCAAGCCTGTTTACAGACCTTTGACTCCTCCCTGGAGTCTAAATTTAGTTCTTCAAGGGGTTCCGTTTGAACCTCTACATTCCATAGATATCAAGCTGTTATCTTGGAAAGTTCTGTTTTTGGTTGCTATTTCTTCTGCTAGAAGAGTTTCTGAATTATCTGCTCTGCAGTGTAATCCGCCCTATCTGGTGTTCCATTCAGATAAGGTTGTTTTGCGTACTAAACCTGGTTTCCTTCCAAAGGTTGTTTCCAACAAGAATATTAACCAGGAAATAGTTGTGCCTTCTTTGTGTCTGAATCCAGTGTCAAAGAAGGAACGTTTGTTACATAATTTAGATGTAGTCCGTGCTTTAAAGTTCTATTTAGAAGCAACTAAGGATTTCAGACAAACGTCTTCTCTGTCGTTTATTCTGGACAGAGGAGAGGTCAAAAAGCTACTGCTACCTCTCTTTCCTTTTGGCTGAAAAGCATCATCCGATTGGCTTACGAGACTGCCGGACGGCAGCCTCCCGAACGAATCACAGCTCACTCTACTAGGGCTGTGGCTTCCTCATGGGCCTTTAAGAACGAGGCTTCTGTTGATCAGATATGTAAGGCAGCGACTTGGTCTTCTCTGCACACTTTTGCCAAATTCTACAAATTTGATACTTTTGCTTCTTCGGAGGCTATTTTTGGGAGAAAGGTTTTGCAAGCCGTGGTGCCTTCTGTTTAGGTAACCTGATTGGCTCCCTCCCTTCATCCGTGTCCTAAAGCTTTGGTATTGGTTCCCACAAGTTATGGATGACGCCGTGGACCGGACACACCAATGTTGGAGAAAACAGAATTTATGCTTACCTGATAAATTACTTTCTCCAACGGTGTGTCCGGTCCACGGCCCGCCCTGGTTTTTTAATCAGGTTTGATAAATTTCTTTCTTTAACTACAGTCACCACGGCACCCTATAGTTACTCCTTTTTTTCTCCTGTCCGTCGGTCGAATGACTGGGGGGGCGGAGCCTAGGAGGGACTATATGGACAGCTTTTGCTGTGCTCTTTGCCATTTCCTGTTGGGGAAGAGAATATTCCCACAAGTTATGGATGACGCAGTGGACCGGACACACCGTTGGAGAAAGTAATTTATCATGTAAGCATAAATTCTGTTTTTCTTACCTTATATCTTCTACACCCCACTGGGAGTGTAATTTCTTCTGCTGGCTGTGTTTAAACAGCTTGGCCTTAAGGCCAGAAACTTTCAGAATAGGTGGGGATACCACAGGCTAAATCAACTATTTCAAATGCCAATATAAGGGTAATGGAAATAGTTGTAAACAATTTAATACAGTCCAGCAGGTAAAGTGGATCATTGGGAACAAATTAAACGGGAGAACATTTTTTAGTAAACTGTCCCTTTAAGGTGGAAAGGGTCAGTTAACCCTTTTTTGTGCCAAACTAGTGACTGTGGCAGGGTTTGTAGAGGATTCTGCTATTTTTATTAGTAAGGTCTAATAAAAAAAAAAAAAGTTAAGATGGGGACTTTTAGTTGGCGGAATTAGGGGAAGGGGACCTCTAGTTACTAATAGGCTGTTAGGGCTATTTGCTGTGTTGGGCTAAGGGTTAGAGTAATGAGGGGCATTTGCATAGAAGGAGGGTCGTTGTGGTTAGGAGTTAATTGTTCTTAAAGGGAAATAAAACCCAACATTGTTCTTTCATGATTCAGATAGCGCATGCAATTTTAAACAACTTTCTAATTTACTTCTATTTTTTGTTTTCTTGGTATCTGTTGATGAAAAGTAGGGACGTGTGCTTAGGAGTCTGCCAATTTCAGGAGCACTATAACGCAGCAGTTTTGCAAGAATGTTGAACATTTTCAAGAGCACTAGATGGCAGCACTATTTCCTGCCATGTAGTGTTCTAGATGCCTACCTAGGTATCTGTTCAACACAGAATATTATGGGAATAAAGCAAATTTGAGAAGCAAAATTGCAAACTTTTTTAAAATGGTATGTTCTGTCCGAATCACAAGACATTTTTTGGATTTCATATCCCTTTAAGCATGTCAGTGGGTCTGACAGAGTTGCAAATTTGTTTTATTTTTTTTTATTTCTTACTTTTTTAACCATAGTTGAGTCCTAAAGGCAAAAAAACAAAGACAAAGTTGTATGAGTTTTACATATACAAAGGCATCAGGAGGTAGTGTTGCAGTCACATGATATCACTACAATGCTGTAGCAGAGCCTACACAAAATATAGGAGGAGGTCACTACCTACAAAACACCTGGCTTGCATTGCCGTACATATGTAGCAAACAGGTAAGATTCCCGCTCACTACACGACCAGTGTACAGCTTGCATTGCCGTACATATGTAACAGGTAAGATTCCCGCTCACTATACGACCAGTGTACAGCAAGTCCTACAGGTAACACTCAGCATGGGACATAAGCCTCTGTCTGCAAGGTCAGATTACTAAAGGAGATACACTACAGTATGGAGGTATAAAAAGGTTTGAATACTTTTGAAGCTTTCTTACAGTAAAAGATTCCATACAAAATAAATATTTTAAACATATTTAAACTAAAAAAACACAACATAATTTATGTAAGAACTTACCTGATAAATTCATTTCTTTCATATTGGCAAGAGTCCATGAGCTAGTGACGTATGAGATATACAATCCTACCAGGAGAGGTAAAGTTTCCCAAACCTCAAAATGCCTATAAAAATACACCTCTCACCACACCCACAATTCAGTTTAACGAATAGCCAAGTAGTGGGGTGATAAAGAAAGGAGTAAAAAGCATCAACAAAGGAATTTGGAAATTATTGTGCTTTATACAAAAAAAGCATAACCAACATAAAAAGGGTGGGCCTCATGGACTCTTGCCAATATGAAAGAAATTAATTTATCAGGTAAGTTCTTCTATAAATTATGTTTTCTTTCATGTAATTAGCAAGAGTCCATGAGCTAGTGACATATAGAATATCAATACCCAAGATGTGGAACTCCACACAAGAGTCACTAGACACTAGTCATTTTCCGCTGAAAAATAATCCACAACCCAAATTATAAGTTTATCCTTTAATGACAAGAAAAACTTAAAACATAAGCAGAAGAATCAAACTGAAACAGCTGCCTGAAGAACTTTTCTACCAAAAACTGCTTCTGAAGAAGCAAATACATCAAAACGGTAGAATTTAGTAAATGTATGCGAAGAGGACCAAGTCGCCGCTTTGCACATCTGATCAACTGAAGCTTCATTCTTAAAAGCCCACGAAGTGGAGACTGATCTAGTAGAATGAGCTGTAATTCTCTGAGGCGGCGCCTGACCCGACTCCAAATAAGCTTGATGAATCAAAAGCTTTAACCAAGAAGCCAAGGAAATAGCAGAAGTCTTCTGACCTTTCCTAGAACCAGAAAATATAACAAATAGACTAGAAGTCTACTCTGAAATCTTTAGTAGCTTCAACATAATATTTCAAAGCTCTCACCACATCCAAAGAATAAGGATCTTTCCAAAGAATTCTTAGGATTAGGACACAAGGAAGGGACAACAATTTCTCTACTAATGTTGTTAGAATTCACAACCTTAGGTAAAAATTGAAATGAAGTCCGCAAAACCGCCTTAGTCTGATGAAAAATCAGAAAAGGAGATTCACAAGAAAGAGCAGATAGTTCAGAAACTCTTTTAGCAGAAGAGATGGCCAAAAGGAACAATACTTTCCAAGAAAGTAGTTTAATGTCCAAAGAACTGAAAGTTTGGCAATCTTTCTGTGAAATAAAACAGAAAGAGCAGAGATTTGTCCTTTCAAGGAACTTGCAGATAAACCCTTATCCAAACCATCCTGAAGAAACTGTAAAATTCTAGGAATTCTAAAAGAATGCCAAGAAAATTTATAAGAACACCATGAAATGCAAGTCTTCCAAACTCGATAATAAATATTTCTAGAGACAGATTTACGAGCTTGTAACATAGTATTAATCACTGAGTCAGAGAAATCTCTATGACTTAGCACTAGGCGTTCAATTTCCACACCTTCAAATTTAATGATTTGAGATCCTGATGGAAAAACGGACCTTGAGACAATAGGTCCGGCCCTAACGGAAGTGGCCAAGGTTGGCAACTGGACATCCGAACAAGATCCGCATACCAAAACCTGTGAGGCCATGCTGGAGCCACCAGCAACACAAACGATTGTTCCATGATTATTTTGGAGATCACTCTTGGAGAAGAACTAGAGGCGGGAAAATATAAGCAGGTTGATAACACCAAGGAAGTGTCAATGCATCCACTGCTTCTGCCTGAAAATCCCTGGACAGGTATCTGGGAAGTTTCTTGTTTAGATGAGAGGCCATCAGATCTATCTCTGGAAGAACCCACATCTGAACAATCTGAGAAAACATCTGGATGGAGAGACCACTCCCCCGGATGTAAAGTCTGACTGCTGAGATAATCCGCCTCCCAATTGTCCACACCTAGGATATGCACCGCAGAAATTAGACAGGAGCTGGATTCCGCCCAAACAAGTATCCAAGATACTTCTTTCATAGCTTGGGGACTGTGAGTCCCACCCTGATGATTGACATATGCCACAGCTGTGATATTGTCTGTCTGAAAACACATGAACGGTTCTTTCTTCAACAGAGGCCAAAACTGAAGAGCTCTGAGAATTGCACAGAGTTCTAAAATATTGATTGGTAATCTCGCTTCTTGAGATTTCCAAACCCCTTGTGCTGTCAGATATCCCCAAACAGCTCCCCTACCTGAAAGACTCGCATCTGTTGTGCTCACAGTCCAGGTTGGCCGAAAAAAAGAAGCCCCTTGAACTAAACACTGGCGATTTAACCACCACATCAGAGAGTGTGTCGAACATTGGGATTTAAGGATATTAATTGTGATATCTTTGTATAATCCCAGCGCCATTGATTCAGCATACAAAGCTGGAGAGGTCTCATGTGAAAACGAACAAAGGGGATCGCGTCCGAAGCTGCAGTCATGAGACCTAAAACTTCCATGCACATAGCCACTGAAGGGAATGACTGAGACTGAAGGTGCTGACAGGCTGCAACCAATTTTAAACGTCTCGTCTGTTAGAGACAGTCATGGACATTGACTCTATCTGGAAACCTAAAAAGGTGACCCTTGTCTGAGGTATCAAACTTTTTGGTAAATTGATTCTCCAACCATGTTTCCAGAGAAACAACACTAGTTGATTTGTGTGAGATTCTGCAGAATTTAAACACTGAGCTATTATACAGATTTCGTCCAAATAAGGAAATGCCGCAATACCCTGCTCTCTGGTTACAGAGAGTAGGGCACCGAGAACCTTTGAAAAGATTCTTGGAGCCGTTGATAGGCCAAATGGAACAAATGCAAGTCTAGAAAAGAGAATCTCAGGAACTGATAATGATCTGGATGAATCGGAACATGAAGGTATGCATCCTGCAAGTCTATTGTGGACATATAATGTCCTTGCTGAACAAAAGGCAGAATAGTCCTTATAGTTACCATTTTGAAAGTTGATACTCTTACATAACTATTCAAAATTTTCAGATCCAGAACTGGTCTGAATGAATTTTCCTTCTTTGGGACAATGAATAGATTTGAATAAAACCCCAGACCCTGTTCCTGAAAAGGAACTGGCATGATTTACCCCTGAAGACTCCAGGTCTGAAACACACTTCAGGAAAGTCTGAGCTTTTACTGGATTTGCTGGGATGCGAGAGAGAGATAAAAATCTTCTCACAGGAGGTCTTACTCTGAATCCTATTCGATACCCCTGAGAGAATGTTCTGAATCTAATGATTTTGGACAGAATTTAATCCAAACATCTTTGAAAAACCGTAATCTGCCCCCTACCAGCTGAGCTGGAATAAGGGCCGCACCTTCATGCGGACTTAAAGGCTGACTTTGGTTTCTTAAATGGCTTGGATTTATTCCAATTTGAGGAAGCTTCCAATTGGAAACATATTCCTTGGGGGAAGGATTAGGTTTTTGTTCTTTATTTTGACGAAAGGAACGAAAACGGTTAGAAGCCTTAGATTTCCCCTTAGGTTTTTTTTATCCTGAGGCAAAAAAAACTCCCTTCCCCCCAGTAACAGTTGAAATAATAGAATCCAACTGAGAACCAAATAAATTATTACCTTGGAAAGAAAGAGATAGCAATCTAGATGTCAGCATTCCAAGATTTAAGCCACAAAGCTCTTCTAGCTAAAATAGCTAAAGACATGGATCTAACATCAATTTTGATAATATCAAAAATGGCATCACAATAAAATGATTAGCATGTTGCAGTAAGCGAACAATGCTAGATACATCAGAATCCAATTCTTGTTGCGCTAAATTCTCCAACCAAAAAGTTGATGCAGCTGCAACACCAGCCAAAGAAATTGCAAGCCTGAGAAGAAGACCTGAATATAAATAGGCTTTCCTTAGATAAGATTCAAGTTTCCTATCTAAAGGATATTTAAAAGAAGTACTATCTTCCATAGGAATAGTGGTACGTTTAGCAAGAGTAGAAATAGCCCCATCAACTTTGGGGATCTTTTCCCAAAATTCTATTGAAGTTGCTGGTAAGGGATACATTTTTTTTAAACCTTGAAGGAATAAAAATACCACCCGGCTTATTCCATTCCTTAGAAATATCAGAAATAGCATCAGAAATAGGAAAAATCTCTGGAGTAACCACAGGAGGTTTAAAAACAGAATTTAAACGTTTAATAGTTTTAATGTCAAGGAGACTAGTTTCCTCAATATCCAAAGTAATTAACACTTCTTTTAACAAAGAACGAATATACACCATTTTAAATAATTAGATTTGTCAGTGTCGATATCTGAGGAAGGATCTTCTGAATCAGATAGATCCTCATCAGAGGGGGATAATTCATTATGTTGTCGGTCATTTGAAATTTCATCAACCTTATGAGAAGTTTTAAAAGACCTTTTACGTTTATTAGAAGATGGAAAAGCAGACAGAGCCTTCTGAATAGAATCAGTAACAAATTCTTTAAAATTCATAAGTATATCATGTACATTAGAAGTTGAAGAAACTGCAACCGGCAATGTACTATTACTGATTGACACATTATCTGCATGTAAAAGTTTATCATGACAACTATTACAAATGACATTCAGAGATATAATCTCCACAAGTTTACAACAAATGCACATAGCTTTGGTAGAACTGATATCAGGCACCAAAGTTCCAACAGATACTTCTGAGACAGGATCAGATTGAGACATCTTGCAAAATGTAAAAGAAAAAAATACATATAAAGCAAAATTATCAATTTCCTTATATGACAGTTTCAGGAATGGGAAAAAATGCAAATAGCATAGCCCTCTGACATAGAAAAAGGCAAGAGGCAAATAGCAATGGGGTGAAAAAATAATGAAAACATTTGGCGCCAAGTATGACGCACAACGTAACTGAAATTTTTTTGGAGCCAACAACGTCCGGACACTCGCGTCACTAACGACGCAACCTTGAGTAAGGAACTCGGCGTCAACTATGACGCCAGAAATGACGGACTTTCGCGCCAAAAAATTCTCGTGCCAGGAATGACGCAATAAAGTCTAGCATTTGGCGCACCCACGGGCCTAATCCTGCCCGCAATTTGCAAAGAAACATGAAGTCAATTTTAAACCCCAAGTAAGAAAAATATTTCTTAATATGTTTATTTTCCCCAAATATGAAACTGACAGTCTGCAAAAAGGAAATACATGAACCTGACTCATGGCAAATATAAGTACAATACATATATTTAGAACTTTATATTAATGCATAAAGTGCCAAACCATAGCTGAGGTGTATTAAAGGGACAGTAAACACCAGAATTTTTGTTGTTTTAAAAGATAGATAATCCCTTTATTACCCATTCCCCAGTTTTGCATAAAAAACACAGTTATATTAATATACTTTTTACCTTTGTGATTACCTTGTATCTAAGCATCTTCTGACAGCCCCCTGATCACATGACATTTTATTTATTATCTATTGACTTTCATTTTAGCCAATTAGTGCAGTGTCTGCCACAACCCACGGGCGTGCTCACAATATTATCTATAGGGTTTACCTGAACTAGCTCTCCCCTGCTGTGAAAAGCAAATACAAAAGCATGTGATTAGAGGCGGCCTTCAAGGGCTTAGAAATTATCATATGAGCCTTCCTAGGTCTAGCTTTCAATTAAGAATACCAAAAGAACAAAGCAAAATTGGTGATAAAAGTAAATTGGAAAGTTGTTTAAAATGACATGCCCTATTTGAAACATGAAAGTTTTTTTTGGACTTGACTGTCCCTTTAAGTAATAAAAATATACTTACCGAAAGACACCCATCCACATATAGCAGATAGCCAAACCAGTACTGAAACGAGAATCAGCAGAGGTAATGGTATATATAAGAGTATATCGTCGATCTGAAAAGGGAGGTAGGAGATGAATCTCTACGACCGATAACAGAGAACCTATTAAATAGATCTCCCGTGAGGAAAACCATTGCATTCAATAGGTGATATTCCCTTCACATCCCTCTGACATTTACTGTACTCTGAGAGGAATCGGGCTTCAACAATGCTGAGAAGCGCATATCAACGTAGAAATCTTAGCACAAACTTACTTCACCACCTCCATAGGAGGCAAAGTTTGTAAAACTGAATTGTGAGTGTGGTGAGGGGTGTATTTATAGGAATTTTGAGATTTGGGAAACTTTGCCCCTCTGGTAGGAATGTATATCCCATATGTCACTAGCTCATGGACTCTTGCCAATTATATGAAAGAAAAAAAAAGTTTTCCCGTCTCATTTTTACCAGTGCTGTAGAATCTGTTGGTGCTCTACAAAAATGTAACAACTGATACTTACAATGAAAAGGTGCTTGACAGCAAAGTGTTACTCCTATGTAAAATACACATTTTCAAACATTTACTTAAATGACAATAACAATATTAAATAGCCAACAGGCCCCTAAGGAACATTATTAATACAATTTGTATACAAGTATATCAAACGTTTTTTTTAAAGGAAATACATTACTATTTTATACATTTTAATTAAAAAAAACAAAAAACTGCTGGCTGATAAATATTTATATTTATATTGTCATTTAGGGAAATAAAAATTTGTGTGTTATATAGGATTAACCCTTTGCTGTTTAGACCCTTTTCCCTGCAAGTACTTGAATTGTCTTTTCTATTTTACACATAACAAGCGACACTTATGGGAAGGTTTTTTGTTTCTAGATCTACCAATCAACATAAATGTCCGCTAATGCAGTTCTTTTACAAGACATAAAACTCTTTCTTTAAAAAGAAAAAAATTGCACTCTTGCAGCACCCTCTAATATAAAAAAAACTTTAAAGTTTCACTTACCTGTTTCTGCTGGTAGCTGCTTGATTTTGTTCTCTCTGATACTCAGCATTGTAAGTTTTGAAAGAGTTTTAATATCCTTCTCCACAGTAGTGATGCGATTAAAGCGTAAATAGAGTGTGGTCAGAGAACTCAGCCTGTAAACCACTGACGGGATTTCCCTAAGTTTGTTATGTCGCAAGTCAAGCATGCGAAGCTTTTTCAAACTATCAAGAGAGTCTGGCAGGCTGGTCAGAGAATTCTCACTTAGAGCCAGTGTCACCAAGTTCACAAGGCTGCCCACCTCAGCGGGTAGGGACTGCAGCTTGTTGCCATATAAATAAAGTTCTGTTAACTGAGTCAACTCCTTGATCGACGCTGGAAGCATATGTATGGACCTCTTCGCCAAGTCCAACCGTGTAGAATTCTCCTCCCGACATTTGTTCAACTCCTTAATAACCTCTGCATTACTAGCTTTTTTACGCAGTCCAGCCGCTGGATTTGGACGTTTTATGGTGTTGTCAACTGAAAAAGCCACCCCAGGCTGTGCGCTGCTGGTATCTTTCTTTCCTTCTTTGGCATCTTTCACTTTGGTCTTAAGTTCTTTCTCCTTGCTCTCTTTCACAGGTCCTCCGCAAGCTTTTGCATCCTTTTCTCTTTCCCTTACAGTAGTTACCTTGGGTTCCTTATCTTTAGGGTCCTTATCTTTTACAACACTGCTACTCATGGTGATTGATTCAAAGCCGGGTACCTCATTAACTCCAATGTTTGAAATTCAGTATTCAACAGAATCAAATTTCCAGTAAAAAAAAAGAAGCTTCAAATATTTACTTCTGCTACATATTGGTCCCAGAGGGGTTTTGCAACCCTCAGATCAAGCGGTTAGCAAGTCATGAAGGCATGAATTCCTTTACGATTTCTGCGTTTAAAAAAAAAAAAAAAAAAATTTATTTAAAGCTGTGAAAGCACTGAAAAACATCTGTCCACAAACCATATCCAAAGAGACAAATCAAGTCAACAAGCAATATATAAATAGTTACATAAAGTACCAAATGCCTTAGTCATGAGAGAGACAGACAGATAAAATGACACAGTTTAATAAACTAGTTCAGAGCTCAACAAACCCAGGAGCTACTGGCACCTAGAAAAAAGAAAATTAAATATATATATATTTTCACACACAAAGTTTGTGAAAGCACTCACTGGTCTGGCGACATCTGTGACAACAGAAAAAACTTTTATTAAAGGGCCATTATAAACTCATTTTTTCTTTGCATAAATGTTTTGTAGATGATCTATTTATAAAGCCCATAAAGTTGTTTTGTTTTTTTTAAAATGTATAGTTTTGCTTATTTTTAAATAACATTGCTCTGATTTTCAGACTCCTAACCAAGCCCCAAAGTTTTATTTGAATACCGTCAGCTACCTTCTCCAGCTTGCTCCTGTTTGTGTAAAGGGTATTTTCATATGCAAAAGGGGGAGGGTCTTATTTCCCACTTGCAGTGGGCTTTCCAACTGCCTTTTCAACAGAATTAAACTGAAAGCTTCTAAGTACGTTTTTAAACCATTTTATACTGGATTTTTATATCAGTATCTGTGCATCTTATTCTTTATAGTAGTGTCTATTACATGCAGTTATATGAAAATGAGTGTATACTGTCCCTTTAAAGTGTACACTTATCACACAGACTACCTCCTACTTTCTTATAGACGCTACCCTAGAGAGATACACCCCGAGAGGTAAAATTGTGTCCTCTGCCGCATTTATAATAAGCCTATAAATAGGTCCTATAATTTATTATCTCTGTTATCCACCCTCATATTCCATGTACTTTGTGTATTTTTTGTCGATGTTAATGAACAATATTCATATATGTTGTATTACCCATTAATCTCAATAAAAATTGTTTTACAAAGAAAAAAAAAAAAAAAAAAAAAGTGTACACTTTAATAAAAGTTTTCTGTTGTCACAGATGTCGCCAGACCAGTGAGTGCTTCTTTCACACACTTTATATTAGCCACATAGCATCCTGGCAGTTGCCTAAGGATAGTGGGAGTGCATACACACCATTGGCCATACATACATACATAAATGTGCTTTTAAGTTTACATACCCTGGCAGAATTTATGATTTCTTGGCCATTTTTCAGAGAATATGAATGATAAACACACAAACTTTTCTTTCACTCATGGGTAGTGTTTGGCTGAAGCCATTTATTATCAATCAACTGTGTTTACTCTTTTTAAATCATAATGCCAACAGAAACTACCCAAATGACCCTGATCAAAAGTTTACATACCTTGGTGATTTTGGCCTGATGACATGAACACAAGTTGACACAAAGGGGTTTGAATGGCTATTAAAAAGGTAACCATCCTCACCCGTGATCTGTTTTCTTGTAATTAGTGTGTGTGTGTATAAAAGGTCAATGAGTTTCTGGACTCCTGACAGACCCTTGCATCTTTCATCCAGTGCTGCACTGACTTTTCTGGATTCTGAGTCATGGGGAAAGCAAAAGAATTGTCAAAGGATCTGCAGGAAAAGGTAGTTGAATTGTATAAAACAGGAAAGGGATATAAAATTATATCCAAGGAATTGAGAATGCCAATCAGCAGTGTTCAAACTCTAATCAAGAAGTGGAAAATGAGGGGTTCTGTTGAAACTAAACCACGGTCAGGTAGATTAACTGAAATTTCAGCCACAATTGACAGGAAAATTGTTAGGGATGCAAAGAAAAACCCACAAATAACTTCAGGTGAAATACAGGACTCTCTGAAAACATGTGGAGTGGCTGTTTCCAGATGCACAATAAGAAGGCATTTGAAGAAAGATGGGCTGCATGGTCGAGTCGCCAGAAGAAAGCCATTACTACACAAATGCCACAAAGCATCCCAGCACAGAGACAAGTCTCAAACCTTCTGGCACAAAATCATTTGGAGTGATGAGACCAAAATTGAGCTATTTGGCCACAACCATAAACACTACATTTGGAGAGGAGTCAACAAGGCCTATGATGAAAGGAACACCATTCCTACTGTGAAACACGGGAGTGGATCGCTGATGTTTTGGGGATGTGTGAGCTACAAAGGCACAGGAAATTTGGTCAGAATTGATGGCAAGATGAATGCAGTATGTTATCAAAAAAATACTGGGGGGGCGGAGCTAACCGTCTAATGGAGCAGACGTGTTTCTTAGGAGCGTTCTGCTTGACTGCCACTAAATAAAAGGTATTTATGTAATTACACTAGCTTAAAACACCCAGAACGTGTATTATTGAGTGAGGAACGGACACCAGCCTTAGTACCCTGGCTTCTGATGAAGAAAAACCGTAGGTGCTGGACTTTTTGATACTACCCACTCTGGCCTGGGATCCTACGCTACCTAGGAAGCCGAAAAACCACCTATTCTCTGGAGGGTCAGGGCTCCGCTCCGGAGACAAGCTGCAAGTGTTTGCTAATTGATAAGAGGTGTGAAGAAGAAACTTGGCACTTGTCGGCTCACCTCATCTGGTTACGAGTGCGCCTACCAGTGCGGTCCTTGAGCCGAGATCGGGACATACCCCTTTACACCCTGCGCAACAGTCAGCGATCTTGAGTCCTGCAACGGAGCTACACCAGGTGAGCCTGAGGTTAGCTGCGAGGGCACGAAGCAGCACGACTACCGAAGAGTCAACACTAAGCAGAGTAAGTGCGGCTTGTTCACCGAGGCTAAAAAAAGAAAAAATTAAATTAAAAAAAAAAGTGCGAAACCCCGCCATCTTTGCTCCTAAGACTAACCACTTGCAGGGTTTCAGGAGACACCCAGTGCATTAGAGGACGCATTCTGGAGTAACAGGAGCTCATGCAGACCGGTAAGAGTTTGCAAAATACACACGTCTTATACTCTCGGGTCATATAAACCCTTGTTACCGGAACCCACGGGGTCAAATATAATCATCCACCAGCCTCCTTACCCTCATAATCTAGCTCTAGATCATTTAAACGACCACAAGAACTACACACCAAACCGGGTTTATTTAACTCTATATGCTAGCTCTGTATCCCTGCATGCGTCACCGAATCGATTTGTTTTAGGCTTTTCTTATTAGCTGCCGACAGAGGGTAGGAACACTGCAGGTGCACAGGGTTCTCCATCACATAAAGAGTGCCTAATTATATTTGATTATATTAGTTTTCAAGAGTGTTAAGCCTTACACCCAGGCTAGATGTGAAATATACTGAGCCCAAGTCCTCATTCATAAAAACGGGCTGATTTGACTTTACTTTATTATTTGTCCCATATTACTATTAATAGAGGGGCTGAACCTTTCTCTGTGAGGGCCGATTTAATTAAGTTACTTAGCCCTTAAGATACTCAGCTCTGAATAACCGGACAAGTACAGGTTTTATTACAGCTTTGAGAGCATAGAACTGAACTGTTCTTTACATCAGATCCCAGAGCTACACAAGATATCCCCATTTGATGGTAACGCTCTTTACAACATGAAGATGTAGATGCCTTGACGGGCTGGTGGTTGGGGGAATAGCAGAGGGGTTTACCCCTTGCAAATATAATTAAGTTTCAAGCTACACTTTTCATAATCATCTTTGCTGTATGTAAACATTCACGTTTGAGCTTCCAGTTACTTTATATTTACTCTGAGGCTGCTGAGTAGTGGATCAAGCATTGTTATTTAACATGCCGCAGGGCTCCAGGAGGAGGCCCTTGCATCAAATAGAATACAAAAAATTCTGTGGCAGATCACTTTAAACCTAAATCTCAAATAGAGAAACCGATTGAGATTGAGAATCCTGCAGAATGTTCTCCAACTCTCCTAGATCAGTGCTCCCTAACAGTTCCCGGCTTTGAATCTACAATGGCGGCAGAGATTGTAGCTACACTTACACAGAAGTTAAACAATTTGCAAGATTCGCTCACTAAAACTTTTAAGAGTACTGTTGCGGATTTGCGAAAAGATCTAGGTGCTATTGGGGAGAGAGTTGACATCCTGGAGCAGAAGCAAGAAGATCTTGCGGTGGAACAAGCCAACTTCTCCAACCATTCACATATAGTGGTTGACATGATCGACACAATGGAAGATAAGATAGCGGACATGGAAGACCGCTCTCGCCGTAACAATTTGAGATTCCGTGGGGTCCCTGAGGAGATCCTAGATGTAGATTTAGATGCTTTTCTCAACAAATGTTGTGGTTATTTAAAAGCCCCACAACTCCCTGGCGAGGGTTTACTAGATCGAGTCCACAGGCTCCCGAGAGGTAGGAATGTTCCTACAGAAAAGCTGTGGGATGTTATTGCCCGCTTTCATTTCTTCACTTATAAGGAGCAGATAACCAAAGCAATGTTTAACTAACCCGACTCTACCTGAACGGTTTCAGAACATTCAAGTCTTCCCGGATCTTTCCCAATACACAATTCAGAAACGGGCCACCTTTAGGGAAGTCACTAAGATATTGAGGCAAGGCGGCATCAAATACCGGTGGGGCTACCCTACAAAGCTTCTCATACATAAAGATGGACACTTATTCTCAGCCACTACACCGGCCAGAGCCCAACAGTATTTGAAAGAATGGGATCTAGTTCAGACCCCCCAACCTAGAGGCCGTCCACCTCACAACGTGGAAACTCATACGGATTTACCAGATAAGCCTTCAACTACAAATATCTTCCTCAGTGCCTCTGCCCTAGAGTGGCGCCCACTACCACAGAGACATGCCAATAACAAGCGCCTGTCTCCCACCAGAAATAACACGCCTCAAGTGGAATCCATGTGCTCAGCCAGCTCGCTTTCGGAAGCAACTGTCAACAATGATCCTGAATGATCTGCGTGCTCAAGATGATAAGTATTCCTAATTAAGGGGGGGGGGGGGATATGCTTTTGTTTTTTCTCTCCACAGATGACTTTATTCTTGCTCCTACAAAACATATAGAGACACTTTTCTTACAAGGGACAATGTGGTTTTTTTTTTCATTTAATGGTTACATGTGTAATAATGTATTTAAATAACCTTAAACTACCACTTTGCAAGCTCTCATGTGCTATCCTACTCTGTCGCCTGGTTATATTCCCAGCTATTATGTAAGGCTGTTCTTGCCTGTACTAAAACTATGAGATATGGCTTGGAGTGCTAGGTGACAGGACAGTCCTGTATTGATACTGAGGCTGGGACTTGTTCCTCTCTCAGTAGCCCAGCCCTTCTTATAGTAAATGTTTAGCTCTAAAATATCTTTGATCTGTTTAGATTATAGTGGTATGAATCTATGAAAATTAGGTAAAAGTATGGATGCTTTTATCCTATACAGCACACATGTTTTAAGTCTGATCTTAGGTAGTGATTGTTGGTTAATAATATTTCTACAAAGCTGACTTTATACTTATTGCATGTGAAGTATTGTCCTTAATTAGCCCTAAACTGTTAATATGTAAACTTTCATTTACTGTTCTGTCTCGTTGCCGGACTACGCTAACAGCCAATATAGAGTGAGGTTCCAAGGCTGTGTTAAGACTATATTGTATAATTTGGCGTGCTGGGTGTCGAGCCAGAGCAGTATACCCACTCTAGAGGAGACTCATTTCCTCCCACGGTTCAATGTATTTGATTGTCAACGTGCTAGATATGCCTGCTGGTTATCAGAAATATTTTTTACTATGTTTTGATTGTGCAGTTTTTACATGTGGTGCAATGCACTTAAACAACCCTAAACTGACAACATGCAAATTTTCTTTTGCTGTTCTGTCTTGTCGCCGAACCATGCTACCAGTTAATATGGAACACGATTCCTAGTCTGGGATAAAATTACGCTGTATAGTTCGGCGTGTTCGGTGTCAAGGTGGCACAGTACTGTCACCATGAAGCGAGCTTGGACCTTCCCCGGAAGCTTAGAACTCTTCATTACTGATGTTTAGGTTTAAACTATCTCTAATCTGTCTAGGTTATTGTGATAAGAGTACACAACATTGGGTAGAAAGTCTGCTTCATTATCTTTTTATAAAGTACACATGTTTTAGGGCTATTATACGTTTAGTTTGTCTCTAGTATAGCTCAAGATATTAGAGACTGTTAGTATATTAGATATGTTCACTGGCAGTCAAAAAAAAAAAAAAAAAAATTCTGAGCAGTCCACAGGTTCTAGATCTGTTTATTCTTGTCTACATTACTATGGTGTGTTGGAATACCCTTCTTTTAGGTAGTGACTGTTGGCTAATATCTATATTCTCACAATGCTTATTTTTTGTGTCCTTTATATTAGCTTAATTTATAACTTGCTAGGTGAGACCCCCATCCTAGCCCCTAGAGCTGCCCTTAGTAATTGGGCGACCTGACATACCTAGAATTGAAAAAAAAATGAACAGACTTTCATAAAGGTAGTTGTATCCCCCTCTGCCCCCCCCCCCCACACACTTTTTAGGTGTAGCTTGACTACCATTACTGGACCATTCTATTTTTCCCCCATCCACAGGTTTGGCTGGCTCCTATGTAATAGAAACACACAAGTTTCATCCCCCCATGACACACGTTTACATAGTAAACACTAGAACACAGATTCTATATTCTTACTTCGCATATTTGTGCGTATTATCTTTTGTCATATATTTCTCTCTCACTTTAAGGAAAGGTAACTAAGGTGAACGGGCCTAAGTTATTTTAAAATCTTTTTCCAAACCGATCCTCTAGAGCATTAGCTGTACTTGCTTGGGTCTTTTAATACTTTCCCCTCCTCCCACCCTTCCCCAGTTTGCCCGTTTCGTGTGCGTTGTGTGGGGTTTTTTTTTTTTTTTGTCTCTCCTCAAAATGGCTCAGATAGATACGTTGAGCTTTCTTAACCTAAACACAAAAGGCTTAAATTCTAATAAGCGTGGCCTCCTAAGGAATTTCCTTCGGGCCAAAAGGAGTGATATAGTCTTCATTCAGGAGACTCATTGGGCTACCTCCCATATCCCGAATATTAAGTTTCCTCAATTTCCGGAAATATATCACTCTACCTATAAAGACAAAGCCAATGTGGCTTTCCATCTAGTTCATCTGATATCTGACGAAGACTGACGCTTCCTCATCGTGATATGTAAATTGAACTATCAACTGTATACGTTGATAAATATTTATGCCCCGAATCAGGGCCAAGTGGCATTTCTTAAAAAGACTCACCTTAGCTGAAAGGGTGAAGCAGGGAACCCTGGTCGTTGGTGGCGATTTTAATCTTGTTTGGGATCCGCAGGTTGATAAGAGAATTCCTCCACATAAAAACTTAGACTCTTACACTACATCAATAGCTCCTAAGTTCCGGAACGCGATTTTCCAGTGTTCTCTATATGATGTTTGGCGAGCGTGCCATCCTGACTCTAAAGACTTTACATATTTCTCAGCTTCTCATAGATCCTACTCTCGTCTGGATTATTTTTTTGTCGATTCATGGACTATGAACTTAGTTCAGGAGTCTAGAATCCAATATTGTGTCTGGTCGGACCATGATGCAGTCTCATTTAAGATTCAGACTGGGGACGCCCCCTGTGCTAAGCCGGCGTGGAAGTTTCCTGGCTTTCTCTGGAGAGACTCCTTATTCTTACAGACCATGCAAAAAGAAATCCAACAATTTTTCCAAGTGAATCAGGAAGGTCAGACCTCCCACCAAATCGGATGGGCTGCATTGAAGGCATATTTGCTGGGGATATGTATCTCCAAAATGGCCACAATGCGCTATTATCTAAAGCCCCTCTAGGCAAATTAATGTGTGAACTGTGAAAGATGGAATGTCAGAATAGAATGAATCCTTCTCAACAAGTCTCAAAGGAAATTGCGAGAATAAAAGGCTTGATTAAGGAGCTGGAGCTGCATAGAATTCAGAAAGCATTATCTGCCTTTAAGCAGCTACTATACCATAAGAGTAACAAGGCAGATGCTTTGCTAGCTAGCAAGCTCAAAAGTAGAGCGGCTGCAGCTAGAATTCAATTTTTGATACATAATGGTGAAAGGGTGTAGGCGCCGGCCAATATCGGAGCAGCATTTGCGGGGTACTATTAGAGATTATACAATATTGCTAAGAGTGAGTCTCCGGTGACGGCAACGGTTATAGAGATCTCTGATTTCCTCAAAAAGCTGGGTCTCCCTGAGCTTTCAGAGAAAGATAGGAATGCTTTGATGGAACCATTTCAGGTCAGAGAGGTCGCCTTGGTGATTAGGAATCTTAGAAATAACAAGGCCCGGGGCCCTGATGGTTTCCCCTGCGACTTTTACAAAAAGTTTTCAAAAGTTTTGGTGCCTGTTTTACACCCTTTTTTTCAACAAAATCAAATCAGGGGGTAAAAATCTTGCGCAAAAATTTAGAGGCTTCTATACAATCCCCAAACCTGCCAAAGATCCTTCCTTATGCAGTAGCTATCGCCAATCTCCTTAATAAATTCGGACACTAAATTATACTCCAAACTTTTAGCAGACAGATTGGTTCCTCTTCTTCATGCCCTTGTACAGGTGGATCAGGTTGGCTTCACCAAGGGGCGCCAAGGCCCAGATAATACGAGGAGACTGCTGTCAATTTTTTCAGACGCAACCAGATCCGGTACACAGGTTGTGGCCCTGTCGTGTGACGCTGAAAAGGCCTTCGACAGGGTCAGGTGGGAGTTGCTCTTGGAAGTACTCAGTGTTCGGCTTCCCGCTACAAACAATCGAGGCCATTCAAGCTTGGTATTCAGCACCGCATGCAAGAATTAGAGGCCCGGGGTTTTGTTCCCCTGAAATTCTTGTCTCCAATGGGACTAGGCAGGGGTGTCCCCTATCACCCCTTTTATTCTCTTTGGTCATGGAGCCGTTGGCATAGGCGGTCAGAATCTCGTCGCAGATAACTGGAGTTCTTTAACCCACATATGTAGAAAAACTTGTGCTATTCGCTGACGATGTCGCATTGATCCTGCCCAATCCAGAAGCCTCAATACCAGCTGTATTCCGACTAATTGATCTTTTTGGGAGACTGAGTTATTACAAGTCAAACGTTTCGAAAGCGGAGGTTTATGCTCTTAATTTCTCAGCTGAACAGTTATCTGATCTTCAAAATAGGTTTGATTTCCAGTGGTCTGATAGCCATCTAACCCATCTTGGAGTAAACCCGAGTGGTGAGCTGGACACGGTGGTGGATAAGAATTTTGACAAACTTCTGGAAGAGATAAAGTCCCTGATGTCGAAATGGGAACATCAAGAGATCTCGTGGCTTGGCAGGGTAGCGACAGTCATAACGTCTCTCCTGCCGAAAGTTCTATATCTTTTTCGATGTTTGCCGCTTAATGTCCCTTATAGATTTCTCCACCAAATCCACAGAGCATTTCTACATTATGTCTGGAGGAATAAGATCCAGAGAGTGGCATATAAAACTCTCCAAAGGCCATTCCCAAGTGGGGGTATTGCGTTTCCCAACATATACCTCTATTACGAGGCGGCAAGGCTTACCCACATCTCAGCGTGGGGTGTTCTTGCTGAGAAGCCAGGATGGTTCAGACTTGACGAGCAGTCTATTCCGTTGTGTCTCAATCTCAGAGATATAATATGGGTACCCAAACATATGAATCTGGGTAAAATAATTGCCAACCCTATTGTCCAACAAGCCTATACCCTATGGCATGATCTCCGCCATTGTACTGGAATCTCCCCGCACCCGTCCCCTATTCCCAGTATGAGCGGTTTACTATGGAGCTTTCCAAATGTACATTTGGAAGTCTGGCTACAGAAGGGAATTAATCTTGTTTCTGATTGTTACCTGGCGGGTACATTTATAATGGCTCCCCAATTGTGTGAAACCTTAGAAGAAAGCCCAAAATGGGCACGATTTGAGTTTGAGGGTCCTAAGTCTTCTTAGATCCAGGGGTTTCCCCAAGGCTGCATTGAGAGAAAGAACCAAATGGGAGGAGAGATGGGTGCAAGGTAAGACCGTGACTAGGCCTTTGTCCTTCCATTATACGGCGCTTATGTCAGACCAAATTACAGACCTCCCATGGCAATTTAAATCTTGGTGCAGAGATCTGGAAGTCACAATTCCGATGGCAGATTTCGCATCGGCGATCACACTTACAAAGAAAACTCTACACTGTGTGACAGTTCTAGAGACGTATGTGAAAGTCTTGTTGAAATGGCATAGGACTCCTGTGAGACTGGCTATGATATATAAAACTAGCAGCCCCTGGTGCTGGAGAAACTGCAACCAGCTTGGTTCAGACATTCATACGTGGTGGTCATGCAGGAAAATTGTCCAGCTGTGGAGAGATGTTGAAGTGCTTATTCAAACACTTAATATAAATCTGTGCCTGACTCCCCAAATGGCACTGTTTCACATATTTCCAAGATCTACTCCAACTTCTACTAATAAAATGCTCATATACATCTTGGCAGCCGCTAAACTATGCATTGCCAGGGCATGGAAGCAGCCGGAACCCCCGCCCTTGAATGAGGTGTGCGATCTGGTTAAGCATTTTGAGACAATGGAGAAATATGTTGCTGGAGAAACTAATACGATGGAAGCGTATTGGGAGACTTGGCAGGAATGGCATGCATGTCAGTAAGACACGCTTTGCAGAACTCAAGCCTCTGGGGTTCCCCCTCTTTTATTTTTTCTCTCCTTTCTCCCTACCCAATCTCCCCATCATTCCCCTGTCTATGTATCCCTCCCCTCATCCCCCCCATGCGTAAGGTGCACTGCCCGGGTGTGGCTGACAGAGCTGCTGGACTAATGGGTTTGCCCACGCTGGGCTGATTTAGGTTTGTTTATAAACACACTCAAATACGTGTGAGCTCTAAGTAAGAGGGCTTGCTAGCCCATTTGCCTTTATATACTAGTCCTCTATTAGAACGTCACTTGACGCTGCAACCACGACTGCTAGACTGTACATTTGAGTCAGGCCTAGCTTTACACCAATCCCTTAGATTAATGACTATTTCTCCCCTATAGCACATAATCGGGTGTTCACGTAATGTACAAGTGACAGGTAAGAAGTGAGATGAAACTATGCTATTATTCTTGTGATTTTTATTCATTATTTGATATGAATGATAAGCTCCACAGCTTGTAAATTGCTAGTTGGTCTCAGATACTGTATATCTTGATTGTTTGTGATATAAGTTAAATGATTGTAATGTTATTTCTTTAACACTAATAAAAACCATTTAAAAAAAAAAAAAAAAAAAAAAAAGAAATACTGGAGGAAGATTTGCATTCATCAGCCCGGAAGCTGCGCATGGGACGTACTTGGACATTCCAACATGACAATGATTCTTAACACAAGGCCAAGTTGACTCGTCATTGGCTACAGCAGAATAAAGTTAAGGTTCTGGAGTGGCCATCTCAGACTCCTGACCTCAATATCATTGAGCCACTCTGGGGAGATAAAACGTGCAGTTCATGCAAGACAGCCCAAGAATTTACAGGAACTGGAGTCTTTTTGCCAGGAAGAATGGGCAGCTTTACCATCTGAGAAGATAAAGAGCCTCATCCACAAATACCACAAGAGACTTCAAGCTGTAATTGATGTTAAAGGGGGCAATACACAGTATTAAGAACTGGGGTATGTAAACTTTTGATCAGGGTCATTTGGGTAGTTTGTTATGATTTTAAAAAAGAAAGTAAACACAGTTGATTGATAATAAATGGCTTCAGCCAAACACTAACCATGAGTGAAAGAAAAGTTTGTGTTATTCCTAGTCTCTGAAAAATGGCCAAGAAATCAAATTCTGCCAGTGTATGTAAACTTATGAGCACAACTGGATGGATGGATGTGTGGTGATTGCCACTGCTCTCTTGGAACTAGACCCTATAACTTGCACTGTATTTCAGCAGTACGTGCAGCAAAGTAAGGGCTTTAGCACATTCTCACAGGGACTCTCGCACACATACACATTTCAAAGGGTATCCCCACAACAATTGGGATAAGCACATCAATGCTGCTACATATAACTAGAATTATCAAGGGCTAGGAGAATTCTTCTTCGTATTCTCCTCCAAGTTCTTTGCAGCTCCCCCTTGGAGAGGAACACTGGTGTGCACAAATTTATCAAAAAAATCGCACGTATTAATTGGCGCTGTTGGGAAGGTGAGCTGGGCCGATTATAATGAATTTCTCAACGCGAAAAAAGGAAATTTATCATTTTAAACCAGTGGGTTGTTTAGGTAGTATTTTTTGCCATCTTCAAGTATTCTATTACATTTGTGTTTTATAAGGGGCAAATTTGCACATTTATTTTTCTGTAACATTATTATAATGACCCTATATAAACACATTGTTACTACAATTTTCGTAATGTTAAGGCAGACTCTAGGAAATGACAAAAATTAGTAAATCTAATTTTATTTTTTTAATCGCATTGGTGCGCATTGGTAAATGCGCCAAACTGAGAGGAATGTATAGTCTGAGCCACTATTTGCTTTACTAAATCAGGGGGATAGAGATAGAAATTTTTCCTTTTAAAACCAATATACCAAAAAAGGAGAGCCCCAAAACGCCACAAGCACACAAGTGAAAACAAACCCAGGGAAACCATCGGCTAGATTTATAGAGTTTTGTCGGTAAAGACCTGCGTAGCTAACACAGCTTTTATTCCTACCGCTGCGTCCTACCAACGCTGGTATTCAGAGTTGTCTGAGGGGCTGCGTTAGGCTCCAAAAAGGTAGCGTTGAGCCGAATTTACCGCCACTTCAACCCTCAATACCAGCGTTGCTTGCGGTAGCGGTAAGCTGGCAAGACATGCTTGTGCACGATTCCCCCATAGGAAACAATGGGGCAGTTTGGGCTGAAAAAAAACCTAACACCTGCAAAAAAGAAGCGTTAAGCTCCCAACGCAGCCCCATTGTTTCCTATGGGGAAACACTTTCTAAGTCTGCACCTAACACCCTAACATGAACCCTGAGTCTAAACACCCCTAACCTTACACTTATTAACCCCTAATCTGCCGCTATCGCCGACACCTGCATTACACAATTAACCCCTAATCTGCTGCTCCGGACACCGCCGCCACCTACATTATCCCTATGAACCCCTAATCTGCTGCCCCCAACATCGCCGACACCTACATAATATTTATTAACCCCTAATCTGCCCCCCCCAACGTCGCCACCTAACTTCAAGTATTAACCCCTAATCTGCCGACCGGACCTCGCCGCTACTATAATAAATGTATTAACCCCTAAAGCTTAGTCTAACCCTAACCCCCCCAAGTTAAATATAATTTTAATCTAACGAAATAAATTAAATTTTATTAACTAAAGTATTCCTATTTAAAACTAAACACCTGTAAAATAAACCCTAATATAGCTACAATATAACAAATTATTATACTGTAGCTATTTTAGGATTTATATTTATTTTACAGGCAACTTTGTATTTATTTTAACTAGGTACAATAGCTATTAAACAGTTATTTACTATTTAATAGCTACCTAGTTAAAATAAATAGGATTTATTTTACAGGTAATTTTGAATTTATTTTAACTAGGTAGCTATTAAATAGTTAATAACTATTTAATCGCTACCTAGTTAAAATAAATACAAAATTACCTGTAAAATAAATCCTAACCTAAGTTACAATTAAACCTACACTATCATTAAATTAAATAAATTAACTACCAATACCTACAATTAAATAAACTAAACTAAATTACAAAAAAACCCACTAATTACAGAAAATATAAAAATATTACAAGAATTTTAAACTAATTACACCTAATCTAAGCCCCCTAATAAAATAAAAAAACCACAAAATAATAAAAGTCCCTACCCTATTCTACATTACAAAGTAGTCAGCTCTTTTACCAGCCCTTAAAAGGGCTTTTTGCGGGGCATGCCCCAAAGTAATCAGCTCTTTTGCCTGTAAAAAAAAAAATACAACCCCCCCCCCCAACATTAAAACCCACCACCCACATACCCCTACTCTAACCCACCCAAACCCCCCTTAAATAAACCTAAAACTACCCCCCTGAAGATCTCCCTACCTTGAGTCGTGTTCACCCAGCTGGGGAGAAGTCTTCATCCGATGGGGCAGAAGTCTTCATCCTATCCGGGCAGAAGAGGACATCCGGACCGGCAGACATCTTCATCCAAGCGGCATCTTCTATCTTCATCCATCCGGAGCGGAGCCATCTTCTTCCCAGCCGACGCGGATCCATCCTCTTCAACCGACGCCTACTCGCTGAATGAAGGTTCCTTTAAATGACGTCATCCAAGATGGCGTCCCTCGAATTCCGATAGGATTCTATCAGCCAATCGGAATTCGAGGGACGCCATCTTGGATGACGTCATTTAAAGGAACCTTCATTCGGCGAGTAGGCGTCGACTGAAGAGGATGGATCCGCGTCGGCTGGGAAGAAGATGGCTCCGCTCCGGATGGATGAAGATAGAAGATGCCGCTTGGATGAAGATGTCTGCCGGTCCGGATGTCCTCTTCTGCCCGGATAAGATGAAGACTTCTGTCGGTCTGGATGTCCTCTTCTGCCCCATCGGATGAAGACTTCGGCCCGGCTGGGTGAAGACGACTCAAGGTAGGGAGATCTTCAGGGGGGTAGTGTTAGGTTTATTTAAGGGGGGTTTGGGTGGGTTAGAGTAGGGGTATGTGGGTGGTGGTTTTTAACGTTGGGGGGGATTGTATTTTGTTTTAAAGGCAAAAGAGCAGATTACTTTGGGGCATGCCCCGCAAAAAGCCCTTTTAAGGGCTGGTAAAAGAGCGGATTACTTTGTAATGTAGAATAGGGTAGGGACTTATTATTTTGGGGGTTTTTTATTTTATTTTATTAGGGGGCTTAGATTAGGTGTAATTAGTTTAAAATTCTTGTAATATTTTTTTTTTATTTTCTGTAATTTAGTGTTTGTTTTTTTGTAATTTAGTTTAGTTTATTTAATTGTATTTAATTGTAGGTATTGGTAGTTAATTTATTTAATTAATTTAATGATAGTGTAGTGTTAGCTTTAATTGTAACTTAGGTTAGGATTTATTTTACAGGTAATTTTGTAATTATTTTAACTAGGTAGCTATTAAATAGTTAATAACTATTTAATAGCTATTGTACCTAGTTAAAATAAATACAAAGTTGCCTGTAAAATAAATATACATCCTAAAATAGCTACAATATAATTATTCGTTATATTGTAGCTATATTAGGGTTTATTTTACAGGTAAGTATTTAGTTTTAAATAGGAATACTTTATTTAATAAGAGTTAATTTATTTCGTTAGATTTAAATTATATTTAATTTAGGGGGTGTTAGGGTTAGACTTCGCTTTAGGGGTTAATACATTATAGTAGCGGTGAGGTCCGGTCGGCAGATTAGGGGTTAATACTTGAAGTTAGGTGGCGGCGACGTTGGGGGGGCAGATTAGGGGTTAATAAATATTATGTAGGTGTCGGCGATGTTAGGGGCAGCAGATTAGGGGTTCATAGGGATAATATGTATGTGGCGGTGATATGCGGTCGGCAGATTAGGGGTTAAAAATATTTATTATAGTGGCGGCGATGTGGGGGGACCTCGGTTTAGGGGTACATAGGTAGTTTATGGGTGTTAGTGTACTTTAGAGCACTGTAGTCAAGAGGTTTATATACCGGCGTTAGCCCATAAAGCTCCTAACTACAGCCTTTCCATGGGCGTTAGAAGTCTTGTCGGTAGAGGGTCTACCGCTCACTTCAGCCAAGACTCTAAATACCGGCGTTAGGAATATCCCATTGAAAAGATAGGATACGCAATTGGCGTAAGGGGATCTGCGGTATGGAAAAGTCGCGGCTTGAAAAGTGAGCGGTACACCTTTACCTGGCCGACTAAATACCAGCGGGTGGCCAAAAGCAGCGTTAGGACCCCTTAACGCTGCTTTTGACGGATAACGCAGAACTCTTAATCTAGGTGCATATATTCTAGCAACAAAATAAAATGTGATGTGTCTTATAAAACCGAAAAGTCTGGGTATTTACGGTCCATGGTCATCAAATGGTGCAAGTCTTTATTGCCAAGTCCTGCTATATACACTAAGATAAAAACCAGATCATGTGCTGCATTTTACCTGCTTAACAGATGTAGAAATAAAAAATAAAAAAAGTCACTATTACATACATACCATAATGCAAAATAACTTGCAACCCTTAATTTGAGAATAGATGCGTCCTCTTTAATAAGAGCCACACCCATCCGACTGTTAATGCATTGTAACAGTACTTCACAGGCAATCACCTAAGTATTTAAATCCTTAAAAGTTGTTTCATTTGCTATTACATAGCCATTATATTTCCAGTTTTTCTGGTTTTTGTGGGTACTTTATTGTCCAGACACTGTACTATGAAGGATCGTTGAATAAAGACATGCATTTAGCTAAACATAACACTTGGATCTGTGCAACGCATACACTGGTTCAACTAGTACGTTTATTGCAATTCTTGGAGTCTCTTCAGCTTTGCACAAGAAAAAAAAATATTTCATACTTGCATCATTTTAAAATCACCAACTACCATCAAGCCAACAGAATGGGTTTTACGCTTAGTCACTATAAAAAAGGACTGCCCCTTAACCCTTACTGCAATAGTAGCACAGATTTAAAAACTAAGTCAAGGATAAAAATTGTAAGTCATTTTTCCATGGACTATGAAGAAGAAAAGAAAAGTTAAAAGGGACAGTCTACACCAGAATTTTTATTGTTTAAAAAGATAAATACCTTTATTACCTATTTCCCAGTTTTGCATAACAAACACTGTTATATAAATAAAATTTTAAAATCTGTAATTACCTTGTATCTAAGCCTCTGCAAACTGCTCCCTTATTTCAGTTTGACAGACTTGCATTTTAGCCAATCTGTGCTGGCTCCTAGGTAACTTCACATGCGTGAGCACAATGTTATCTATATGACACACACAAACTAATGCTCTCTAGTGGTGAAAAACTGTCCAAATGCATTTAGATAAGAGGCGGCCTTCAAGGTCTAAGAAATTAGCATATGAACCTACCTAGGTTTAGCTTTCAACTAAGGATACCAAGTGAACAAAGCAAAATTGGTGATAAAAGTAAAATTTGAATGTTTAAAATTGCATGCTCTATCTGAATCATGAAAGTTTATTTTGGACTTGACTGTCACTTTAATGGGGGGGAGGGGAATGGAACGGTTTAGAAGATGCCCTTATGTAAATTAACTGTAAAAAATAAATAACCGGGACCAAGGTCCTGTTCTACAAAACAAGCATAGAATAAATATGATCAGATTATTTAATTGGTACCATAAAATATTTATAATTTTGAATTGAGGAACTTAAGAAAGGGCTCATTCACTGAAGAGACATGCATGGTATCTATAGAACATATAAAACAA
Organism: Bombina bombina; assembly: GCF_027579735.1. Classification (NCBI taxonomy): domain Eukaryota; kingdom Metazoa; phylum Chordata; class Amphibia; order Anura; family Bombinatoridae; genus Bombina; species Bombina bombina. Next base: position 244,200,473 of record NC_069507.1, read on the forward strand.
GAAAACATCACAATAGTTTAACAATTAAAGGACACTAAACCCAAATTTCTTTCACGATTCAGATAGAGGAAGGGAACGAAGACAAAATAATAGGAGTAAATTAGAAAGTTGCATGATCTATCTGAATCATGAAAGAAAGAAAATTGGGTTTAGTATCCCTTTAATGTAAAATAGTTACTAGTAAAGGAATTATGTCTATTTCATGGTAGAGATACAAAACAGCAACATTTTTTTTCACTCAAATTGTTGACGTTCCATGCCATCTCATCTGAAGCTTCCTGCTCCCATCCACAAAAACAGGAAGATACGACTGGGGGACATGCCTAGCATCACAGTCAGTAGATCAGATCTAATCAGTGGCGGAGTCATGTGATCCCTGTGAAGGTGATCACATGACTTCCTTATAGCTAGTCAATTTGCTCTGTACTGAAGAGGTTAATTTTAATAAACCAGGTCAAGAGAAAATGATCAACTGAGGATAAGCAAATACTCCATCCCAGAGTTTTCCCAGTATAATACTTGCTGTTTAAAGAGGCAGTAAAGTCAAAATTAATGAAGCTTCTATTGTTCAGATACAGCATACAATTTTAAAAAGCTTCCCAATTTACTTCTATTACTAATTCTGCTTTGTTCTCTAGATATCCTTTGTTAAAAAGGTCACATCTACATAGGTTCAGGAGCAGCAATGCACTACTGGGAGAAAAGGACAGCGGTATATGTGTGTAGAGACCAATCAACAGCCAGCTCCTTATGCAGACACTTTTTTCTTCAAGGAATCCAGTCTTCAATAAAAAAGTAAAGATAGTATATTGAATCTGAACAAGTATCTGATATTTAAAAAAAAAAAAATTGTACTTAATTGTTGACCAACAATTATTTACAAATGATGTAGTAATAAATTATTATTCTTATTCATAGCAACCGGCACATTTTTACTTTCACATTATTGGCTGCTGCTCATGAAATTGATACATTTTATTAGATGCTTTGCTTATAACTTAAAGTGAAGGTAAACTTCGCAGGATTCGATTAGTGGCAATGTAAATAAGTTTAAAATTAGAGGTACTTTAATTCATCAATTTAATTAGTTTGATATATTTACCGATTTAAAAGCCTTTATTTTGCATTTTCTTATCGTTTCAAAATCAGCCCGTTTTTTTAGGGTTTTTTTGGGTCCGGTCACGTTCTTGAATAACCCAATAGTAAGCCTGCCGTTAGGCGGCCGTCATTTGACGTCACAACATATTTGGACGTTCTGCGCATGCGTTTGCTTTATTACCTATAACTTCTACCCGGGCTCGCTCCAGTTTAGCGCATGCGCAATTACGATATAGACCACAAAATATTGAATTTCCCTCACGCAGGCGCAAATAGAAGATAAGCCGAGGTGTGCGCATGCGCACTTTGTTGGGCAAGCGAGAACGCGCTTTTGAAGTACGTATAGAGCGGGTGGGACCGCTCTGTACATAATAGAAACCCGGAAATTCATGGAGGGAGGAGCGAAGACCAGCAAAGTAGGTAAAAAACATTAGTTATAAATACAATGATACATATTAAATAATTTTAAAAAAAATAGCGATCACACTATATAGCATGTCGGTAATATAGTAAAGGTGAGAAAACCGGCAAACTTTACCTTCACTTTAATATGTTACTTTTAGCCGCCAGAACGTCTGCTATACGACTGACGTAAGTGTGCAGCCAGGGATGTGCGTTAATAGCAGAAAAACCCTTGTAACCCTTCTCCTCCCCGGCTCAAAGTGTTAATAGCAGTGTTAATAATAATAAACTGTTGAAGAAAATTATGTGCTTAACAGAACTGGCCATTCTTTCTGCAGGCAGGCTCCACTTTCTGCGATATCGCAGATCGCACTATGTTCTGCCTTGGGGAGTGACATCTACCAAAGTGAAGCTATATACTACAATCAGTATCGTTCCTAAATTTAGTAGGGTCCGTCATATCTCGATTTATAAAAAATCAAGTGTCCGGCAGCCAGCTACATTTTTATTTTCAATTGAACTGTACTGTATAAGGTCTCAAGCAATTGTGTATTACCCCTACCAAATTAAATTAGTAATCTTTAGTTGATTGTATATTTACAAAGTATTGTATACGTGTAATCCACCATAAATAGATTGGCATAAGAGAGAGAAATGTTGAATCCCATTGCCTGTGAGATTTGTAGCATGCCTGAAGATATAATTGTTAGATTTTAGGTGATTAGATTTACAAAGGGAGAAAAAGATGAATTAATCTTCCATTGATTTAACTGTTAAAGCTTTCACAGTAGTGTTGTAAAAAAAGAACATGAAGGGTGAAGCTAGCGCGTGCACATTCACAAAAAAATGTTTACAGCCTGGGCGCGGGCTTCAGTAGAGAGGGGGGGACCGCCTCAGTTTTCAGCAGCGCTAGCTTCAGCCTTTGTGTTCTTTTTTTTAAAACACTACCGTGAAAGCTTATACCGGTTGGTTGTGTCTAATTTGGCAATGGTGATTATCAAAAATGGGAATCGGCAATTCCCGGAACTCCGCCCACACACATCTCTTTTAAGCCAACAGTCTTCACAAGCAGACCGCAGCAGGGGATAACGCTTTTTTTTTTTTTTCCTGTGCGGTGCTATTAACACTTTGAGCCAGGGAGGAGAAGGGTTACAAGGGTTTTTCTGCTATTAATAACACGCATCCCTGGCTGCACACTTACCTCAGTCGTAAAGCAGACGTTCTGGCGGCAAAAAGTAACATTAAGTTATAAGCAAAGCATCTAATAAAATGTATCAATTTCATGAGCAGCAGCCAATAATGTGAAAGTAAAAATGTGCCGGTTGCTATACGGGTGTCAGTGTGCAGGTCTGCAGGAGCCGAACACCGGTACGTGAGACATATAGAGATCCCCCCCGAGCTGCCTTTTCTGCAAACACTTGTAACCCTTCTCCTCCCCGCTCAAAGTGTTAATAGCACCGCACAGGGAAAAAAAGTTAACCCTGCTGCGGTCTGCTTGTGAAGACTGTTAGCTTAAAAGAGATGTGTGTGGGCGGAGTTCCGGGAATTGCCGATTCCCATTTTTGATCATCACCATTGCCAAATTAGACACACAACCAACCGGAATAAGCTTTCACAGTAGAGTTGTAAAAAAAGAACATGAAGGGTGAAGCTAGCGTGTGCACATTCACAAAAAAATGAGAGGGGGGGGGGACCGCCTCAGTTTTCAGCAGCGCTAGCTTCAGACTTCATGTTCTTTTTTTTTTAAAGCACTACCGTGAAAGCTTATACCGGTTGGTTGTGTGTCTAATTTGGCAATGGTGATTGGATTATCAAAAATGGGAATCGTCAATTCCCGGAACTCCGCCCACACACATCTCTTAAGCTAACAGTCTTCACAAGCAGACCGCAGCAGGGGATAACGCTTTTTTTTCCCCTGTGCGGTGCTATTAACACTTTGAGCGGGGAGGAGAAGGGTTACAAGTGTTTGCAGAAAAGGCAGCTGGGGGGGATCTCTAGATGTCTCACGTACTGGTGTTCGGCTCCTGCAGACCTGCACACCGACACCCGCCCCTCCCTCCATAGCGCAACACTGGAGTGCTATGTTTTCTGTGTGATATCATAAAAGCATATAAAGTCACAGGCAGCAGATGTATTATATACCCCCTGGGGCTGTTTGTAAAGGTTAGTTATTGTTATGTATAACACTGGTATATTAGTTTAGTGGGCGGCATTAGGCAAGGAACCTGACCCCTTACTGGTATTTGGCAAGTCAATGAGGAAGTCTGAATAAAGAAACATGATGTGACCTACTGTATGTGTGATAGATAGATATGTGTTTATAGAAAATAGTAATGCAAAGAGTGCCAAGGAGTTAGTGTTACATTAGATGACTGTAACCATAGATACAGATTATATAGTGTATAGAGCTATATAAAACAGGGTGTATATGTGTGTGTGTAAATGTATATGTGTGTGTGTCAAGAGATGACTAAGATACAGATTATATAGTGTATAGAGCTATATAAAAAAGGGTGTATATGTGTGTGTGTAAATGTATATGTGTGTGTGTGTCAAGAGATGACTAAGATACAGATTATATAGTGTATAGAGCTATATAAAACAGGGTGTATATGTGTGTGTGTAAATGTATGTGTGTGTGTCAAGAGATGACTAAGATACAGATTATATAGTGTATAGAGCTATATAAAACAGGGTGTATATGTGTGTTTATGTATGTATATGTATATATGTGTGTGTGTCAAGAGATGACTGTAAGATACAGATTATAAAGTGTATAGAGCTATATAAAACAGGGTGTATATGTGTGTGTTTATGTATGTATATGTATATATGTGTGTGTGTCAAGAGATGACTGTAAGATACAGATTATAGATTGTATTGAATAGAGCTATATGACAGAGTGTGTGTGTGTATATATCAGTGTTTTTCAACCAGTGTGCCGTGAGAGATCCTCAGGTGTGCCGCTATGATTGTTTGTGAACATACATACATATTTATACATACACACACATACAGTTACATACATACATACACACACATACAGTTACATACATACATACACACACATACAGTTACATACATACATACACACACATACAGTTACATACATACACACACATACAGTTACATACATACACACACATACAGTTACATACATACACACACACACACATAGTTACATACACACACACACACAGTTACATACACACACACACACACACAGTTACATACATACACACACAGTTACATACATACACACACACATAGTTACATACATACACACACACATAGTTACATACATACACACACACATAGTTACATACATACACACACACACATAGTTACATACATACACACACACACATAGTTACATACATACACACACACATAGTTACATACATACACACACACACACACATAGTTACATACATACACACACACACATAGTTACATACATACACACACACACATAGTTACATACATACACACACACACATAGTTACATACATACACACACACATAGTTACATACATACACACACACATAGTTACATACATACACACACACATAGTTACATACATACACACACACATAGTTACATACATACACACACACATAGTTACATACATACACACACACATAGTTACATACATACACACACACATAGTTACATACATACACACACACATAGTTACATACATACACACACACATAGTTACATACATACACACATAGTTACATACATACACACATAGTTACATACATACACACATAGTTACATACATACATACACACATAGTTACATACATACATACACACATAGTTACATACATACATACACACATAGTTACATACATACACACATAGTTACATACATACACACATAGTTACATACATACACACATAGTTACATACATACACACATAGTTACATACATACACACATAGTTACATACATACACACATAGTTACATACATACACACATAGTTACATACATACATACACACATAGTTACATACATACATACACACATAGTTACATACATACATACACACATAGTTACATACATACATACACACATAGTTACATACATACATACACACATAGTTACATACATACATACACACATAGTTACATACATACATACACACATAGTTACATACATACATACACACATAGTTACATACATACACACACACATAGTTACATACATACATACACACATAGTTACATACATACATACACACATAGTTACATACATACATACACACATAGTTACATACATACATACACACATAGTTACATACATACATACACACATAGTTACATACATACATACACACATAGTTACATACATACATACACACATAGTTACATACATACATACACACATAGTTACATACATACATACACACATAGTTACATACATACATACACACATAGTTACATACATACATACACACATAGTTACATACATACATACACACATAGTTACATACATACATACACACATAGTTACATACATACACACACACATAGTTACATACATACACACACACATAGTTACATACATACATACACACATAGTTACATACATACATACACACATAGTTACATACATACATACACACATAGTTACATACATACATACACACATAGTTACATACATACATACACACATAGTTACATACATACATACACACATAGTTACATACATACATACACACATAGTTACATACATACATACACACATAGTTACATACATACATACACACATAGTTACATACATACATACACACATAGTTACATACATACATACACACATAGTTACATACATACATACACACATAGTTACATACATACACACATAGTTACATACATACACACATAGTTACATACATACACACACACATAGTTACATACACACACACATAGTTACATACACACACACATAGTTACATACATACACACATACATAGTTACATACATACATACATAGTTACATACATACATACACAGTTACATACATACATACACAGTTACATACATACATACACAGTTACATACATAGTTACATACATACATACACAGTTACATACATACACACACACACATACATAGTTACATACACAGTTACATACATACACAGTTACATAGTTACATACATACATTTTCAAAATGACCTGCAGAAAAATTTTTACTACAAAAAAATCTCATCGCAGAAAGTGAAAAAAAGTTATGCTTCTGGGATGTCACTGTCCTTTGATACAAATATCAAGAAAGAAAAAAATCCTTGAGGGATGCTAATAATTGTAAGCAACTGCTGGGTATGTCAGAGTTGACTAAAATGTGTGACCAATTTCAGGAAAGGAAGTTATAATTCTCAGGTGCTGGATCAGACTCTGTGCTCAGCACCCAGGAGTTACTGCACAATGGCTGACTTTTACTAGCACTTATGCAAATGACAATACATTTATCCAGATGGTACCAGATAACTAAAATGCCATTTACAATGAGAGTACTTCAGCTTATAGAGCTTGCATCCTTGATATTGCTCTAACGCCATGAAAATATTGTTTACGCCCAAATCATGAAAGGAGATTTAAAGGAACAGTCTACTTGAAAATTGAACTTGTTTAAAAAGATAGATAATCCCTTCATTACCCATCCCCCAGCCCAAAGGCAGAACTTTTCTTCACTTTCTATGACGACATGTTTTTAGTTAAACAATTTCTGTAGGTCATGCAAATGAAATTATATTTTAAAATTTGACAGTTACACTATAGCATCAGCTTAATTTCATTGTGTTGATTAACTGGACAATAAACCCATTTTTATTTCAGCAGTTGAAAATTGTATTGCAAATTTGCTGCAGAGAAGAAAAATAAATGTTACATTTTTAAAAATGTCTGTCACCTGCACCGGGCTGCAAGGGTTAAACCCCTACCACCTCACCTCTGTTTCTTAGCGGACTTGGGCTCCTCAGAGCCACCGCTATCTCTAGGAATCTGTGTGCTTGTTTTTGGGTTCCTACTTTGTCAGAGAAGAGCTGGTCTCTGACCGAGAAAACCCTCCTAGGCTGGCCGGGCTCCTGGAACTCCCGGTCGGCCGCCTCACAACGGACACCCCCGCCTTACCCCTCTCCGGCTGGCCGGGCTCCTGGAAGTCCCGGTCGGCCACAAAATAGAACAGCAGGACACCCTCTAGCTTTGCCCCTGGTCGCCCCAGCTGCCCTTTGCCCCAGAGCTCTGCTCTTTTGGGGATGGGTAGCCCCTAGGGAGGACAAGGGGTGGTAGAATTTCCGGAGCGGAGCTACTTGGGGAACTGGGGGTTTTGGACACTCCTAGCCGCCAATCTTTACCGGGCTGTAACTCACCGAGAGCTTTAAAATGACACCCCGAAACTGCCGCCCCTGGGTACTGGGACACTGTGGGACTGTGGCTGCTATGGAGGAGCCAGCCTGTCTGGAGGGGCGGGAAAATTGTGGGATTGTCCTTTGTCTTATCAAGATGAGTTCCTGTATAAATGTGTGTGTGTGTTTGTCCCAATAAAGAGTTATTCTTTGTTCCACCTAAATGAAATCACTTTCTCTCTATTACATAGCATCTGGTTCCAGGTGTTGGAAGATCATTTCGGCAGAGCTACCCAATTGGGGTAGCAGGAGATCCGTCACAGTCTCAAATACATTTGTTTCTTTTTGCTCTTGGTCTAACATCACATAATTATAAAGTAAAAATGTAGTAATTAAAAAAAAAAAGGTTCATTGCGCACAAGAATGTCTTTACATTGAGTCACAGCTTTGCAGACCGGGAAAGGCTGGGATTGAAAAGTCCCTGAGAAAATGTCATTTTTGGTAATTTTGTTTCTTTTTTTGTCTGTTATTTTTGTTAAAATTATTGTGTAGCATACTTCAAATTTGATGCTAGCCTAGAGCTGCTGTTTGAGTAAATTTCTTAATTTACAGTTTTGCATATAATAGTTTTCTAGGACTATACTCTATTTGGATAATTGTTAAAAAAAAAAAAAAAAAAAAAAAAAAATCTGATTCTGTTACACAGTACTAAATAAAGAATAATACAGTATATTTAATATGGATTTAAGCAGGGATGCACCGAAAATTTGGTTTCAGAAACATTTTGGTCGAAAATGGCATTATCGTTTTTTTGCCTGGTCAAATTATTGTGTAGCATATTATTGTTAAGATATTTGTGTCCAATTTTAGTATTACTTTCAATAAAAGTGTGGTTATTTTATTGGCTTGCAGGTTTTCAATTCAGATTCATTCATTAAATAGTATAATCCAAAAAAATATAATTTTAAATAATTTGAAGGAAAAAAACAAAAACAAAAAAAAACACATTTTTTGAGTTTTGGTTTTCGGCTAAGTGCATCCTGGGATTTTCGTTTTTGGTCCAGAATTTCCATTTCAGTGCATCACTAATTTTTCCCCTGCAGTCTCACTTTTTTTTACTCACAAAATTAAAAGATTGCAAGCTTTTAGCAAAATACTCAAAACACTAATTACTCTGAAAGGAAAACCTATGCATACGAAAACAGCAATTTTCAAGTACAGTGCACTGAAAAATGCATAATTTGATTTTTTAGGCATAATATTAAAAAAAAAGTCTAAACATACGCCTGTATTCGTCCTCCTTAGCAAACTTTTACATAGCAGAACGCTCTTATTTCTATAAGAGATATCTCAACAATTGCAGGGATTGCCCCTTTTTTTTTTAAATAGAATTCCATGAAGGCTGCCCATGCGAGTGTTGCCTTGTAAAAACCACGTCAAGACCAGCAAGTTTTTTTAGAATTGGCAACTAAGTCTTTAGCTCTGGGAAAATGAGATGCAGCTGCATAGAATGAGCGCGCAGGATGCAAGGGACAATTTTATAACACCCCCCCCTCCAGAGAGTTTAGTAGAAAACTGGGCCCATTTTATATATTTATGACCCAGTCAGTATATCAAGGAGCCAGAGAAGCATGTTATATAGGATATATGTGAACTAATAAAAAACAGGAACCGAAAATGAACTTTTAGGAGCCATGACTCCTCTTTTGCCCTCGTCTTAGTTGTGTTCTATATCACTTTTCTTACATTTTAACGACAGTATGCTTGTAATGTTCCATGAAATCCAGTTTTTTTCTTTTTTGTGCAATTAAAAAGGAACACAGAGAAATTCTGATATAGATGAACTACTGATTTAGGTAACTATCAATACAGCGTGTAATCTGCTATGAACACTGTGATTAAATGGGATCTAGAATCAAACACTAAAAATAGCAATACGCTTTTGACAACTGCAAGGGGGGGGGGAAGATATACAAATTATATTCCTCGGTTTCAGTATAGGTTCCAAAATTAAATGTACATAAAGTTAATTTATAAGCCACAAAGCATCTGGCCGGACAGGAGAATTTGTGTGGTTATTGTAAGAAATAGAAAAAAGACACAGGACAGACAGAGATATGGTAGATAGGATAAGAAACTTGCTTTAACGAGCGAGTGCTAGATAACATTATTGTACTAAGACTTAGTAATGCAATAATAAAGTGCTCAAATGCATAAGAGAATTTATTATTACACAAATGTGTATGGGTAACGGTGTTAAACTATGTGATTCACTCTCCTCAAATTAGTTTAAGTCCCATTCGAAGTTGCAAAGCACTGCCACTTCTGAGCAGGTTATCGCCAATGGACCAATCAGAAGCAGCGTGTAGCCACCAATCACTAGCCAAGACATCACACTGAGAAGGTCCCAGTGGTACAGTAACAGGCTTACAGCAGAGTAAAACATCTATAAAACAAAGCACAAGTGCTTTACTATGCACATTACTACTTTGTGACCGTATGAATCTTTTTTTACATTAGACAGGCATTTGTTTTATTTATAGTAAAAAGAATGCTGAATACGGCCGCCGCCAGCATCATTTGGCTCTTTTCGGAGTCCGATTTCTTCTTATGAAAGCACAACACACACTTTATGAATTACTGTGAAAACTTTTGGGATTATCCGCTCAAGTGTATAGGGGTTTATTTGTGTTGGGACAAGCTACAGGTCATAGGAGGAAGAAGAAATGGTTAGTGAATCACTGGACCCATTCACTAGTGTTAAAAGGGACAAACACTAAATACATTTTACGCACCTCCCTCCAATGCTGCCATTTTGGAACTAAGGTTTCAATGCAGGAATGTTAAAAGGGACAGTCAAGTCCAAATAAATAGGGCATGTAAATTTAAACAATTTTCCAATTTACTTTTATCACCAATTTTGCTTTGTTCTCTTGGTATTCTTAGTTGAAAGCTAAACCTAGGAGGTTCATATGCTAATTTCTTAGACCTTGAAGGCCGCCTCTAATCTAATTGTATTTTGACAGTTTTTTTACCACTAGAGGGCATTAGTTCATGCGTTTCATATAGAGAACATTGAGCTCATGCCCATGAATTTACAGAGGAGTGAGCACCGATTGACTAAAATGTAAGTCTGTCAAAAGAACTGAAATAAGGAGGCAGTTTTGCAGAGGCTTAGATAAAACGTAATTACAGAGGTAAAATGTCTATTATAACTGTGTTGGTTATGCAAAACTGGGGAATTGTAATTAAGGGATTATCTATCTTTTAAAACAACAAACATTCTGGTGTTGACTGCTGCTTTAAAGGGACAGTCTACCATAGAATTGTTATTGTTTTAAAAGATAGATAATCCCTTTATTACGCATTTTCCAGTTATGCATAACCAACAGTTATATTAATATACTTTTTACCTCTGTGATTACCTTGTATCTAGGAACTTTCTTCCAGCCCCTTGATCCCATGACTGACTGTTTATTATCTGTTGTCTTAAATTTAGCATTGTTTTGTGCTAAATCTTAAAGGGACACTCAGGTTTTATTAAATTGTGATGATTCAGATACAGCATGTAATTTTAAACAACTTTCCAATTTACTTCCATTAAAAAAAAAAAATGTGCACAGTTTTTTATATTTACACTCGTTTGAGTCAAAAGCTCCTACTGAGCATGTGCAAAAACTCAGACTATACGTATATGCATTTGTGATTGGCCGATTGCTATCACATGGTACAGGGGGAGTGGAAATATACATAACTTTGAAATGTGTTAGAAAAACAGAATTTATGTTTACCTGATAAATTACTTTCTCCAACGGTGTGTCCGGTCCACGGCGTCATCCTTACTTGTGGGGATATTCTCTTCCCCAACAGGAAATGGCAAAGAGCCCAGCAAAGCTGGTCACATGATCCCTCCTAGGCTCCGCCTTCCCCAGTCATTCGACCGACGTAAAGGAGGAATATTTGCATAGGAGAAATCATATGATACCGTGGTGACTGTAGTTAAAGAAAATAAATCATCAGACCTGATTAAAAAAACCAGGGCGGGCCGTGGACCGGACACACCGTTGGAGAAAGTAATTTATCAGGTAAACATAAATTCTGTTTTCTCCAACATAGGTGTGTCCGGTCCACGGCGTCATCCTTACTTGTGGGAACCAATACCAAAGCTTTAGGACACGGATGATGGGAGGGAGCAAATCAGGTCACCTAGATGGAAGGCACCACGGTTTGCAAAACCTTTCTCCCAAAAATAGCCTCAGAAGAAGCAAAAGTATCAAATTTGTAAAATTTGGTAAAAGTGTGCAGTGAAGACCAGGTCGCTGCCTTACATATCTGATCAACAGAAGCCTCGTTCTTAAAGGCCCATGTGGAAGCCACAGCCCTAGTGGAATGAGCTGTGATTCTTTCAGGAGGCTGCCGTCCGGCAGTCTCATAAGCCAATCTGATGATGCTTTTAAGCCAAAAAGATAGAGAGGTAGAAGTTGCTTTTTGACCTCTCCTTTTACCAGAATAAACAACAAACAAGGAAGATGTTTGTCTGAAATCCTTTGTAGCATCTAAATAGAATTTTAGAGCACGGACAACGTCCAAATTGTGTAACAAACGTTCCTTCTATGAAACTGGATTCGGACACAAAGAAGGTACAACTATCTCCTGGTTAATATTTTTGTTGGAAACAACCTTCGGAAGAAAACCAGGCTCAGTACGTAAAACCACCTTATCTGCATGGACCAGATAGGGCGGAGAACACTGCAGAGCAGATAACTCAGAAACTCTTCCAGCGGAAGAAATTGCAACCTAAAACAAAACTTTCCAAGATAATAACTTAATATCTACGGAATGTAAGGGTTCAAACGGAACCCCTTGAAGAACTGAAAGAACTAGATTAAGACTCCAGGGAAGAGTCAAAGGTCTGTAAACAGGCTTGATTCTAACCAGAGCCTGAACAAACGCTTAAACGTCTGGCACAGCTGCCAGCCTTTTGTGAAGTAAAACAGATAAAGCAGAGATCTGTCCCTTCAGAGAACTCGCAGAAAATCCTTTCTCCAAACCTTCTTGTAGAAAGGAAAGAATCTTAGGAATTTTTATCTTGTTCCAAGGGAATCCTTTAGATTCACACCAACAGATATATTTTTTTTTTTTTCCATATATTATGGTAAATTTTTCTAGTTACAGGCTTTCTAGCCTGAATAAGAGTATCTATCACAGAATCTGAAAACCCACGCTTTGATAAAAACATAATTTATGCTTACCTGATAAATTCCTTTCTTCTGTAGTGTGATCAGTCCACGGGTCATCATTACTTCTGGGATATTACTCCTCCCCAACAGGAAGTGCAAGAGGATTCACCCAGCAGAGCTGCATATAGCTCCTCCCCTCTACGTCACTCCCAGTCATTCGACCAAGGACCAACGAGAAAGGAAAAGCCAAGGGTGAAGTGGTGACTGGAGTATAAATTAAAAAATATTTACCTGCCTTAAAAACAGGGCGGGCCGTGGACTGATCACACTACAGAAGAAAGGAATTTATCAGGTAAGCATAAATTATGTTTTCTTCTGTTAAGTGTGATCAGTCCACGGGTCATCATTACTTCTGGGATACCAATACCAAAGCAAAAGTACACGGATGACGGGAGGGATAGGCAGGCTCTTTATACAGAAGGAACCACTGCCTGAAGAACCTTTCTCCCAAAAATAGCCTCCGATGAAGCAAAAGTGTCAAATTTGTAAAATTTGGAAAAAGTATGAAGCGAAGACCAAGTTACAGCCTTGCAAATCTGTTCAACAGAGGCCTCATTCTTGAAGGCCCAAGTGGAAGCCACAGCTCTAGTAGAATGAGCTGTAATTCTTTCAGGAGGCTGCTGTCCAGCAGTCTCATAAGCTAAACGAATTATGCTACGAAGCCAAAAAGAAAGAGAGGTAGCGGAAGCTTTTTGACCTCTCCTCTGCCCAGAGTAAATGACAAACAGAGAAGACGTTTGTCGAAATTCCTTAGTTGCCTGTAAGTAAAATTTTAGGGCACGAACTACGTCCAGATTGTGCAGTAGACGTTCCTTCTTCGAAGAAGGATTTGGACACAAAGAAGGAACAACAATCTCTTGATTGATATTCCTGTTAGTAACTACCTTAGGTAAGAACCCAGGTTTAGTACGCAGGACTACCTTATCCGAATGAAAAATCAAATAAGGAGAATCACAATGTAAGGCTGATAATTCAGAGACTCTTCGAGCCGAGGAAATAGCCATTAAAAATAGAACTTTCCAAGATAACAACTTTATATCAATGGAATGAAGGGGTTCAAACGGAACGCCCTGTAAAACATTAAGAACAAGGTTTAAACTCCATGGTGGAGCAACAGTTTTAAACACAGGCTTAATTCTGGCCAAAGCCTGACAAAAAGCCTGGACGTCAGGAACTTCTGACAGACGTTTGTGTAACAGAATGGACAGAGCTGAGATCTGTCCCTTTAATGAACTAGCAGATAAACCCTTTTCTAAACCTTCTTGTAGAAAAGACAATATCCTAGGAATCCTAACCTTACTCCAAGAGTAACCTTTGGATTCACACCAATATAGGTATTTACGCCATATCTTATGGTAAATCTTTCTGGTAACAGGTTTCCTAGCCTGTATTAAGGTATCAATAACTGACTCAGAAAATCCACGTCTTGATAAAATCAAGCGTTCAATTTCCAAGCAGTCAGCTTCAGAGAAGTTAGATTTTGATGTTTGAAGGGACCCTGTATCAGAAGGTCCTGTTTCAGAGGTAGAGACCAAGGTGGACAGGATGACATGTCCACCAGGTCTGCATACCAAGTCCTGCGTGGCCACGCAGGTGCTATTAGAATCACTGATGCTCTCTCTTGTTTGATTCTGGCAATCAATCGAGGAAGCAACGGAAGGGTGGAAACACGTAAGCCATCCTGAAGTCCCAAGGTGCTGTCAGAGCATCTATCAGGACTGCTCCAGGATCCCTGGATCTGGACCCGTAACAAGGAAGCTTGGCGTTCTGTCGAGACGCCATGAGATCTATCTCTGGTTTGCCCCAACGTCGAAGTATTTGGGCAAAGACCTCCGGATGAAGTTCCCACTCCCCCGGATGAAAAGTCTGACGACTTAAGAAATCCGCCTCCCACTTCTCCACTCCCGGGATGTGGATTGCTGATAGGTGGCAAGAGTGAGACTCTGCCCAGCAAATTATCTTTGATACTTCCATCATAGCTAGGGAGCTTCTTGTCCCTCCCTGATGGTTGATGTAAGCTACAGTCGTGATGTTGTCCGACTGAAACCTGATGAACCCCCGAGTTGTCAACTGGGGCCAAGCCAGGAGGGCATTGAGAACTGCTCTCAATTCCAGAATGTTTATTGGCAGGAGACTCTCCTCCTGACTCCATTGTCCCTGAGCCTTCAGAGAATTCCAGACGGCACCCCAACCTAGAAGGCTGGCGTCTGTTGTTACAATTGTCCAGTCTGGTCTGCTGAATGGCATCCCCCTGGACAGATGTGGCCGAGAAAGCCACCATAGAAGAGAATTTCTGGTCTCTTGATCCAGATTCAGAGAAGGGGATAAGTCTGAGTAATCCCCATTCCACTGACTTAGCATGCACAGTTGCAGTGGTCTGAGGTGTAAGCGTGCAAAGGGTACTATGTCCATTGCCGCTACCATTAAGCCGATTACCTCCATGCATTGAGCCACTGACGGGTGTTGAATGGAATGAAGGGTGCGGCAAGCACTTTGAAGTCTTGTTAGCCTGTCCTCTGTCAGGTAAATCTTCATTTCTACAGAATCTATAAGAGTCCCCAGGAAGGGGACTCTTGTGAGTGGAACGAGTGAACTTTTCTTTTCGTTCACCTTCCATCCATGTGACCTTAGAAATGCCAGCACTAACTCTGTATGAGACTTGGCAGTTTGAAAGCTTGAAGCTTGTATCAGAATGTCGTCTAGGTATGGAGCTACCGAGATTCCCCGCGGTCTTAGTACCGCCAGAAGAGCACCCAGAACCTTTGTGAAGATTCTTGGAGCTGTAGCCAAACCGAATGGAAGAGCCACAAACTGGTAATGCCTGTCTAGGAAGGCAAACCTTAGGTACCGGTAATGATCTTTGTGAATCGGTATGTGAAGGTAAGCATCTTTTAAATCTACAGTGGTCATGTATTGACCCTCTTGGATCATAGGTAAAATTGTCCGAATAGTCTCCATCTTGAACGATGGAACTCTTAGGAATTTGTTTAGGATCTTTAAGTCCAGGATTGGTCTGAAAGTTCCCTCTTTTTTGGGAACCACAAATAGATTTGAGTAAAACCCCTGTCCCTGTTCCGATCGTGGAACTGGATGGATTACTCCCATTAACAAGAGCTCTTGTACGCAGCATAGAAACGCCTCTTTCTTTGTCTGGATTGTTGACAATCTTGACAGATGAAATCTCTCTCTTGGAGGAGAGTATTTGAAGTCCAGAAGGTATCCCTGAGATATTATCTCTAGCGCCCAGGGATCCTGAACATCTCTTGCCCAAGCCTGGGCAAAGAGAGAAAGTCTGCCCCCCACTAGATCCGATCCCGGATCGGGGGCCCTCAATTCATGCTGTTTTAGGGGCAGCAGCAGGTTTCCTAGTCTGCTTGCCCTTGTTCCAGGACTGGTTAGGTTTCCAGCCTTGTCTGTAGCGAGCAACAGCTCCTTCCTGTTTTGGTGCAGAGGAAGTTGATGCTGCTCCTGCTTTGAAATTACGAAAGGAACGAAAATTAGACTGTCTAGTCTTGGCTTTGGCTTTGTCCTGAGGCAGGGCATGGCCTTTACCTCCTGTAATGTCAGCGATAATCTCTTTCAACCCGGGCCCGAATAAGGTCTGCCCTTTGAAAGGTATATTAAGCAATTTAGACTTAGAAGTAACATCAGCTGACCAGGATTTTAGCCACAGCGCCCTGCGTGCCTGAATGGCGAATCCTGAATTCTTCGCCGTAAGTTTAGTAAGATGTACTACGGCCTCCGAAATGAATGAATTAGCTAGTTTAAGGACTCTAAGCCTGTCCGTAATGTCGTCCAGAGTAGCTGAACCAATGTTCTCTTCCAGAGACTCAATCCAGAATGCCACTGCAGCCGTGATCGGCGCAATGCATGCAAGGGGTTGCAATATAAAACCTTGTTGAACAAACATTTTCTTAAGGTAACCCTCTAATTTTTTATCCATTGGATCTGAAAAAGCACAGCTATCCTCCACCGGGATAGTGGTACGCTTAGCTAAGGTAGAAACTGCTCCCTCCACCTTAGGGACCGTTTGCCATAAGTCCCTTGTGGTGGCGTCTATTGGAAACATTTTTCTAAATATCGGAGGGGGTGAGAACGGCACACCGGGTCTATCCCACTCCTTAGTAACAATTTCAGTAAGTCTCTTAGGTATAGGAAAAACCTCAGTACTCGTCGGTACCGCAAAATATTTATCCAACCTACACATTTTCTCTGGTATTGCAACTGTGTTACAATCATTCAGAGCCGCTAACACCTCCCCTAGTAATACACGGAGGTTTTCCAGTTTAAATTTAAAATTTGAAATATCTGAATCCAGTCTGTTTGGATCAGAACCGTCACCCACAGAATGAAGTTCTCCGTCCTCATGTTCTGCCACCTGTGACGCAGTGTCTGACATGGCCCTAATATTATCAGCGCACTCTGTTCTCACCCCAGAGTGATCACGCTTACCTCTTAGTTCTGGTAATTTAGCCAAAACCTCAGTCATAACAGTAGCCATATCCTGTAATGTGATTTGTAATGGCCGCCCAGATGTACTCGGCGCTACAATATCACGCACCTCCCTCTGAGCGGGAGATGTAGGTACTGACACGTGAGGCGAGTTAGTCGGCATAACTCTCCCCTCGTTGTTTGGTGAAATTTGTTCAATTTGTACAGATTGACTTTTATTTAAAGTAGCATCAATACAGTTAGTACATAAATTTCTATTGGGCTCCACTTTGGCATTGCAACAAATGACACAGGTATCATCCTCTGAATCAGACATGTTTAACACACTAGCAAATAAACTTGCAACTTGGAAATACAATTCAATTAGAATAATATTAAAACGTACTGTGCCTTTAAGAAGCACAGAAGATCTATGACAGTTGAAAATTAATAAATTGAAACAGTTATAGCCTCAATCCTTGTAAACAACACAACTTTAGCAAAGGTTTAATCCCATTAGCAAAGATAACAAATTCTGAAAGCAGGAAACAAATTACAGAATAAACGTTTTTTATCTCAGTCAAACTATAATTCTCACAGCTCTGCTGAGAGAAATTACCTCCCTCAAAATAAGTTTTGAAGACCCCTGAGCTCTGTAGAGATGAACCAGATCATGCAGGGAATACAATGAGTTGCTGACTGAAATATTTGATGCATAGAAAAAGCGCCAAAAAACGGCCCCTCCCCCTCACACACAGCAGTGAGGGAGAACAGAAACTGTCAGAAAAAACAGATTAAGCAACTGCCAAGTGGAAAAATAGTGCCCAAACATTTATTCACACAGTACCTCAGCAAATGAAAACGATTTTACATTCCAGCAAAAACGTTAAACATAATCTCTAGTTATTAAACAGCTTTATGTATTTCTTACAGTGTAATTCTAGTGAAGTACCATTCCCCAGAATACTGAAGTGTAAAGTATACATACATGACATTATATCGGTATGGCAGGATTTTCTCATCAATTCCATTGTCAGAAAATAAAAACTGCTACATACCTCTATGCAGATTCATCTGCCCGCTGTCCCCTGATCTGAAGTTTACCTCACTCCTCAGATGGCCGAGAACAGCAATATGATCTTAACTACTCCGGCTAAAATCATAGCAAAACTCTGGTAGATTCTTCTTCAAACTCTGCCAGAGAGGTAATAACACACTCCGGTGCTATTTTAAAATAACAAACTTTTGATTGAAGATATAAAACTAAGTATAATCACCATAGTCCTCTCACACATCCTATCTAGTCGTTGGGTGCAAGAGAATGACTGGGAGTGACGTAGAGGGGAGGAGCTATATGCAGCTCTGCTGGGTGAATCCTCTTGCACTTCCTGTTGGGGAGGAGTAATATCCCAGAAGTAATGATGACCCGTGGACTGATCACACTTAACAGAAGAAATCAAGCGTTCAAACTCCAAGCAGTCAGTTGGAGGAAAACCAGATTCGGATGTTCGAACGGACCCTGAATAAGAAGGTCCTGTCTCAAAGGTAGCTACCATGGTGGAGCCGATGACACATTTACCAGGTCTGCATACCAAGTCCTGCGTGGCCACACAGGAACTATCAAGGTCACCGAAGCCCTCTCCAGATTGATCCTGGCTACCAGCCTGGGAATGAGAGGAAACGGTGGGAATACATAAGCTAGGTTGAAGATCTAAGGTGCTACTATTGTATCCAATAGAGTCGCCTTGGGATCCCTGGATTTGGACCCGTAACAAGGGACCATGAAGTTCTGACGAGAGGCCATCAGAACCATGTCTGGAATGCCCCATAGTCGAGGCCAAGCCTTGAGAGCATTGAATATCGCTCTCAGTTCCATTATGTTTATCGGGAGAAGAGAGTCTTCCCGAAACCATAGACCCCGAGTTTTCAGGGGTTCCCAGACCTCGCCCCAGCCCACCAGACTGGCGTCGGTCGTGACAATGACCTACTCTGGTCTGCGGAAGCTCATTCCCTGTGACAGGTTGTCCAGGGTCAGCCACCAACGGAGTGAATCTCTGGTTATTTGATCTACTTGTATCGTCGGAGACAAGTCTGTATAATCCCCATTCTACTGTCTGAGCATGCACAGGTGCAATGGTCTTAGATGAATTCGTGCAAAAGGAACCATGTCCATTGCCGCAACCATCAAACCTATTACTTCCATGGACTGCGCTATGGAAGGAAGAAGAACAGAATGAAGTACCTGACAAGAGCTTAGAAGTTTTGATTTTCTGGCCTCTGTCAGAAAAACCTTCATTTCTAAGGAAACTATTATTGTTCCCAAGAAGGGAACTCTTGTTGACGGGGACAGAGAACTTTTTTCTATGTTCACTTTCCACCTGTGAGATCTGAGAAAGGCTAGGACAATGTCCGTATGAGCCCTTGCTTTTGACAGAGACGACACTTGAATCAGGATGTCGTCCAAGTAAGGTACTACTGCAATGCCCCTTGGTCTTAGCACCGCTAGAAGGGACCCTAGTACCCTTGAGAAAATCCTTGGAGCAGTGGCTAATCCGAATGGAAGTGCCACAGGTAATGCTTGTCCAGAAAGGCGAACCTTAGGAACCGAAAATGTTCCTTGTGGATAGGAATACGTAGGTACGCATCCTTTAAGTCCACCGTGGTCATGAATTGACCTTCCTGGATGGTAGGAAGGATCGTTCGAATGGTTTCCATTTTGAATGATGAAACCCTTAGAAACTTGTTTAGAATCTTGAGATCTAAAATAGGTCTGAATGTTCCCTCTTTTTTGGGAATTATGAACAGGTTGGAGTAAAAACCCATCCCTTGTTCTCCTAATGGAACAGGATGAATCACTCCCATGCTTAACAGGTCTTCTACACAGTGTAAGAATGCCTGTTCGAAGATAATTGAGACCCGTGGAACCTTCCCCTTGGGGGTAGTTCCCTGAATTCCAGGAGATAACCTTGAGAAACTATTTCTAGCGCCCAAGGATCCTGAACATCTCTTGCCCCAGCCTGAGCAAAGAGAGAAAGTCTGCCCCCCACCAGATCCTTCCCAGATCGGGGGCCAACACTTCATGCTGTTTTGGTAGCAGTGGCAGGTGACTTGGCCTGCTTACCCTTGTTCCAGCCTTGCATCGGCCTCCAGGCTGGCTTGGTTTGAGAAGTATTACCCTCTTGCTTAGAAGGGTGTAGAATTTGAGGTTGGTCCGTTTCTGCGAAAGGGACGAAAATTTGGCTTCTTTTTAGCCTTAAAAGACCTATCCAGAGGAAGGGCGTGGCCCTTTCCCCCAGTGATGTCTGAAATAATCTCTTTCAAGTCAGGGCCAAACAGTGTTTTACCCTTGAAAGGGAAGTTAAGCAAAAGCGCTCTGCGCACCACGATAGCAAACCCTGAATTATTCGCCGCTAATCTAGCTAATTGCAAAGCGGGATCTAAAATAAAAAAGAGTTAGCCAATTTAAGAGCTTGAACTCTGTCCAAAACCTCCTCTTACGAAGATTCTTTATTGAGCGACTTTTCTAGTTCTTCGAACCAGAAACACGCAGCTGTAGTGACAGGAACAATGCATGAAATTGGTTGTAGAAGGTAACCTTGCTGAACAAACATCTTTTTAAGCAAACCCTCTAACCTTTAATCCATAGGATCTTGAAAGCACAACTATCTTCTATAGGAATAGAAGTGCGTTTGTTTAGAGTAGAAACCGCCCCCTCGACCTTGGGGACTGTATGCTATAAGTCCTTTCTGGGGTCGACTATAGGAACTAATTTCTTAAATATAGGGGGAGGACAAAAGGTATGCCGGGCCTTTCCCACTCCTTATTTACTATGTCCGCCACCCGCTTGGGTATAGGAAAAACATCGGGGGGCACCGGAACCTCTAGGAACTTGTCCATCTTACCTAATTTATCTGGAATTACCAAATTGTCACAATCATCCAGAGTAGATAATACCTCCTTAAGTAGTGCGTGGAGATGTTGAAATTTAAATTTAAAAAGTTACAATATCAGGTTCTGCTTGTTGAGAAATTTTCCCTGAATCTGAAATTTCTCCCTCAGACAAAACCTCCCTCCTGGCCCCTTCAGATAGGTGTGAGGGTATGTCAGAACAGATATCATCAGCGTCCTCTTGCTCTTCAGTGTTTAAAACAGAGCAATCACGCTTTCTCTGATAAGTAGGCATTTTGGAAAAAATGCATGCAATAGAATTATCCATTACAGCCATTAATTGTTGTATGGTAATAAGTATTGGCGCACTAGATGTACTAGGGGCCTCTTGTGTGGGCAAAACTGGTGTAGACACAGAAGGGGATGATGCAGTACCATGCTTACTCCCCTCATTAGAGGAATCATCTTGGGCAATATCATATCTATGGCATTATTATCCCTACTTTGTTTGGACATTATGACACAAATCTATCACATATATTTAAATGGGGAGACACATTGGCTTTCATACATATAGAACATCGTTATCTGATGGTTCAGACATGTTAAACAGGCTTAAACTTGTCAACAAAGCACAAAAAACGTTTTACAATAAAACCGTTACTGTCCCTTTAAATTTCAAACTGAACACACTTTATTACTGAATATGTGAAAAAGTATGAAGGAATTGTTCAAATTTCACCAAAATTTCACCACAGTAACTTAAAGCCTTAAAAGTATTGCACACCAAATTTGAAAGCTTTAACCCTTAAAATAACGGAACCGGAGCCGATTTTACATTTAACCCCTATACAGTCCCAGGTATCTGCTTTGCTGAGACCCAACCAAGCCCAGAGGGGAATACGATACCAAATGATGCCTTCTATAAGCTTTTTCAGTGGTTCCTAGCTCCTCACACATGCATCTGCATGCCATGCTTTCCAAAAACAACTGCGCATTAGAGGCGCGAAAATGAGGCTCTGTCTATGACTAGAAAAGGCCCCCAGTGAAAAAGGTGTCCAATACAGTGCCTGCCGTTTTTATTAAAACAATCCCCAAGATTTAACAACTATTAAAAGTAATAATCTGCCAAATATACTTAGTAAAGTAATCGTTTTAGCCCAGAAAAATGTCTACCAGTTTTTTAAGCCCTAATGAAGCCCTTTATTCTTTTACTTAAACTAAGAAAATGGCTTACCGGTTCCCATAGGGAAAATGACAGCTTCCAGCATTACCGAGTCTTGTTAGAAATGTGTCATACCTCAAGCAGCCAAAGTCTGCTCACTGTTTCCCCCAACTGAAGTTAATTCCTCTCAACAGTCCTGTGTGGAAACAGCCATCGATTTTAGTAACGGTTGCTAAAATCATTTTCCTCTTACAAACAGAAATCTTCATCTCTTTCCTGTTTCAGAGTAAATAGTACATACCAGCACTATTTTAAAATAACAAACTCTTGATTGAAGAATAAAAACTACATTTAAACACCAAAAAACTCTAAGCCATCTCCGTGGAGATGTTGCCTGTACAACGGCAAAGAGAATGACTGGGGAAGGCGGAGCCTAGGAGGGATCATGTGACCAGCTTTGCTGGGCTCTTTGCCATTTCCTGTTGGGGAAGAGAATATCCCCACAAGTAAGGATGACGCCGTGGACCGGACACACCTATGTTGGAGAAAGAATCTACTACTCATTTGAAATTCAGAGTAAATGCTGTTGTATTGTCTTGGTATCTTGCATTTGTTGATTCTGCAAATCTACTGTGTTTACTGGTCCTTTAAATAACCCCGTGTGCCTGAACACAGTGCCACTAGTTGCTACACATAACAATGGAATGCATAGAAAGCAATGCTTATAAAAATGTATGTGCATTTAATGC
Source organism: Bombina bombina (assembly GCF_027579735.1). Classification (NCBI taxonomy): domain Eukaryota; kingdom Metazoa; phylum Chordata; class Amphibia; order Anura; family Bombinatoridae; genus Bombina; species Bombina bombina. The sequence goes on from NC_069507.1 coordinate 244,223,801, forward strand.
ACCCCTTTAATGCTGTGCTAAGTGGTCAAAAATTCTTGCTTCAACTGAGCAAACCAAACCTCTTCTGGAACAGCACAAAACACTGCAATACCCAGTTAGCAATTCCTGCATGAATACTAATCTTATGTTTATTGCAATGACTTGATAAAGCAGTTGCTTGCTGTTCAGCAAGAGTGAATATAAAGTCTGCAGTCTATAATGTAGATGCGAGAGAGAGCCTAAAAGGAGTCATTTCCAATACCAGTGCAGGCAAAAAGAATTGAGACTGTCCTTTATTTCCACGCAATGCGTTTCCTCTTGTGCTTTAGGTCCCTGCTTACAGTTTCCTATTTATTAGAATGAAACGTAACAAGCTACAATGGACATACTGCACACAAAGTACAAAACCGAATATAACTGGGTAGGGGATTACTGTGAAACTGAGATGCCGCATGTCTAATTAGATATGTGAGAGGTGCTGGCTATACGCCAAATTATACCACACCTATGAAATATAGCGTCCATCCTAAGAAAAGACAAGACAAGCTGAATGACAAGTATTATATACATTAATACATAAAAATGTTTATATATTTTTCTGCACAGGAAACAAATCAACTATAAAATTTAGCAGTGAGGGAATGTAATTGATTGCAAAAAGAGAAAGCTACTGCACAATGTCAACCCCAAATTTCTAACTTAACTGCTGCAAATTGTTGCTAGTCCAGGACCAGTGCATATTTCCTGTGGCAAGTAAAATTGACCATCCTTATTTCTGAAAAAACTACAGGATGTTGAGCAAGTGTCTACCCTCACAGTACAATTATGGAAAATCTGCACACTGCAAAAATCTCTTACTAAATTGTTGAGCTGTGCTCCAGTGTCAGTGAAGGAATTGGGCAGGACTGTAGTAAAATTCCAGGAAATTCTTCCCTGCAGGGCTGGAGACAGCTGAAGAGGAATTAGGAAATCAGGAACTCTCCAGGCAAGCAAGTGAGATATAGAAAAAGATATGAGGCTTTAAACAACAGGGAGGGAGTTGTGAAAATAAAAATGCTTTCTGCAATACAGTGCTTAGGAGTAAAGCAGCATTAGGCAGTGTCACATGAAGATGCACCCTATGCTATGACTTAACATAAAGGGCTAAGCTCGTGTATATTCCTACACAAAAACTGACCATACTCCATCCTCCCTGAAGGTTTCTCAGATTTTCCACACAAATCATCAGGCAAGGCTGAAAAATGTGCATATAGTTTTGTTAAAATAAAAAAAGGAAGACGACGACCAAGGGGCCAGGCAATACTTTATATAGTGATGTATATAGAAAAGTCTACAAATGTTAAAGTACATAACATTGTGCAATAAAATAACTCTGCAATGCATTTTGCTTTCCCCCCTCTTCCTGTAAAGTCCTTTAGAGTTCTGTAAAGTACATATTTTATTTTTTACCAATTCCCTTAGCATGTTTAAAGGGACAGTCAACACCAGAATTTGCTGCTTAACCCTTTAAGTGCTAAGCTTGAGGGGGGTTTTTTTTGTTTGTTTGATTTTTTGTTTTGTTTTTTTAAATATATATATTTTTTAACTTTATTTTTTTCCAGATCCCCAAGACTTATACTGTTGGAAAGGTCTTGGGGGTCTGTAGCTGCTTAGATGCCTGAGATACAGGCTTCTAAGCAGCATGCCCCCTTTCCCTATATTTGTCATTGTAATTTTTCAATAAAGTTAGTTGCGCAGTGACGTCATCATGCCATTGCACCTGACGTCACCACGCAAAACGTGAAGGTAGGAGCGGGTGGGAGCCCCTAGATCTCCCTCAATGTGGGAGTGCTAGCAAAGGCTCTGAGCCGTTGTTAGCACCTGACAGACAATTTGCAACGGCTCAGAGCCGTCGTTAGCACTCAAGGCGTTAAAAAAATATACAGTTGTATTTCTTTTATATGGTTAATTTTTGATCCATCTGAAAATAGGGATTATTTACATTATGTGAACCCCCTATAATATATCAAGGTCCATAGTATTAGGCATCTATATAGTGACTCTATATGCCCGCAAAAAATGGATAAACAGTGAACCAATATAAAAGAAATATCAGCTTATGTATACTGTTACTTTAAATGCTGGAAAGAGGTCTTGCATAATTATATGAGATGAAAAAGATACAATGTAATCTACATACTTTATTTCAATAGTGCTTCATTTAATAAGATGTAACTTGCTTAAAAAGTATAAGAGTGACTTATTCTTATTTATTTTTATTGTTGTAATGAATTACTTCAATTTGGATGATTTGATACAAAGGGTTAACAAGCATTGGCGTAGACACTAACGTCATAGGATTATTATGTATAAAAGTGAGGCTGAATAGGTCCGTGCAGCATGGTCTATGAGGAAGGCGCAAGCTGAAACGCGTAAGACCAGTGCTGTACTGGCCTTTTTTTCCTATTCTGTGCAATACTTTTTAATGAAGAAAGTTATTTTTTAAACTTTTACATCTGTTGCTCCGCTTTTGGATTTATGTTATTAGATTGGGACTCTTATGTTGCAGTTTGCAAACGGATGTTTTATTGAGAAGGAAAGTGGGTGGAGCCTAGCCCTGAGCGTGGAGTCGCCAAGAAAGTTTGGCGCGGTACCGCAGTAAGTTACTATGCATGTGGTGCGATAAGGAGATAAGAAAAACTGACCAGGACCGGAAGAGAGGACGCCTAGCAAGTGGAAGTTTCCCAAGACAAAGATTGACTATCTTTATTATGCCGATATTGGCACTCAAGGGGAATGTGTTATTACAAAGGATCCTAACCACATAGTAGCAGTAAGAGCGCAGTGCACTGTGAAAGAGGGATATCGCTTGCTCCGAATACTATATTAATACACCTTTTACCTTTGGGATTACCTTGTATCTAAGCCTCTGCAGATTGCCCACTTATTTCAGTTCTTTTGACAGACCTGCATTTTAGCCAATCAGTGCCAACTCCTCAGTAAATTCATGTGCGTGAGCTCAATGTTATCTATATGAAACACATGAACAAATGCCCTCTAGTGATGAAAAACCATTCAGATTAGAGGCAGCCTTCAAGGTCTAAGAAATTAGCATATGAACCTCCTAGGTTTAGCTTTCAACTAAGAATACCAAGAGAACAAAGCAAAATTGGTGATAAAAGTAAATTGGGAAGTTGTTTAAAATGACATGTCCTATTTGAATCATGAAAGTTTTTTTGGACTTGACTGTCCCTTTAAGTGCGCTATCCATAAACCTATGCCTGATACATACACAGCGATTGCTTGATCAGTGCAAGAGCCTATCTACATTCTGTCCCTAACTGACCACAGAAAGAGAGAGAAAATAAAACACATTCAAAAGGATTTACAAGGGTTGTATACCCGAGATCTGGATCACCATTACACCCCACTCACTCTCCCTATTTCCCATCAACACCTACTTGCATTTAAACCTCTTCTATATAACAAACATTCACAGGCCTCTTTGCCAAACCTACCTGCCGCCCCACCCCCATCGGTTTAGGCAACCTGCCTAAATTAGCGTCCACGATTTGCTCTTGGGAATATATTAGAAAAAGCCAGGGAGTATCAGTCTGTTGTAAAAACAGAAGAAGAAATTATTATACGGTTAGGTTCAGTCTATAGTGACGCACATAAGCAGAGACTGGCCATATCATCTCACTTTTATAGTCACGGCATAGGAGAGATTGTATGCAGGTATAAAGTTTTCTTCATATTCGTGTACGCCAATACCCTCACATCTTTTGCAGTGTCCAAGCCTTACAGTAACTTCCTTTAGTCACCATATACCAGTCTGTTTTTCAGTCACATTTCCATTTTACCCAATTTTTTTTTAACAAATAGGAAAGGAACTCAAATTACTCAATGTGGAATTAGAAGGGCTCCAGAATTTTAAAATCCAGCATTTTTTATTTTTTTTACTTAAAATGATTAATGTAACTATCAACCTCTACACAGAAGTAAGCTACAAGAAACTCAAATGTAATGCTATCAAATTAAGGACGCCACCGTCTATGTGATGCATTTGATATGTTATTTGTATATCTATAGGCAAATTGTAACTGTTTCTGACCTCCTTTTCTCTTCAATAAAAAGAATTTAAAAAAAAAAAAAAAAAAAAAAAAGATTAATGTTTCTATATAAAAACGTACCTCTCGTATAATAAACAATGTATAAGTATTTTGCCCACTCCCTTTTCAGGTATACAGGCAATATGCACTCATCTGGCTATTAACCTGTAAAGAGCTATAAATGTGGGATTGACAGCAAATAACTGCTTTCTTGTTTAGCTCACCGAGGAATGAGAATCTTATTGGCACAGGACACAGTATGTATTTTGAAAACTTTGTAACTGACCTACTTTTTTTCCCCAAGTAGGCTTGTCCACTGAATTAAGGGATAGTAAAGTCATAATTAGACATTCATGATTTAGACAGAGTACAGAATTTTAAACAACTTTCCAATTTACCTCCATTATTTAATTTGCTTCCTTCTCTTGTTATCCTTTGCTGAAATGTTTATCTGGGTAAGCTTAGGAGCAGCATATACACATACACACACACACTGTCATTTGCTTACTCATGTGTTCGGTTAGGAACCAGTTGTGCATTGCTGCTTCTTCAACAAATGATACCAAGAGAATAAAGGAAATTTGATAATAGAAGGAAACTGGAAAGTTGTTTAAAATTGTATGTTCTACCTAAATCATGAAAGAAAAATTTTGAGTTTCAAGTCCCTTTAAGTTACAAACTACAACCTACTTATTTTCCATTTAAGACAATATAGCAGGGCTCTACAAACTCAGGAGCCAAGGAGTCACTAGCTCCTTAAACTTAGGCCCAAGCGGGCGCTTTACAGTGCACAAGAAACCCATAGGTAGCCCCACTTCCCCACCACCACCAGCCACACGTAAAATTTAGCTTGATGTAGCTGGATCCTTTCTAGGCTTAGCAGCAGTAAAATACAAATCCAACATGTTTCCATAAATATACTATATTTAACAAAAATATTCATATCTATCCCTTGCTATTTTTTTTTCTCTATTAAAGATGTGCAATCAGAACCTCTGAATGCGTAAGGCGGCTGCCATTTATGAAGCTCGTTTATTTTTGTTTACTAATTAATTCTTGAACAGCAAGACGCTAAAATCTGGATTTACACAGATCCTATTCTCTTGCTGTTGTACAAGAATGAATTTGCAAACAAAAATAGCTAAGTGGCATGAAAGGCAGTATTCTTTCACATTTAGAGGTACATGAAACCTCTGAATGCACCCAGGCGTAAGAGAGCCACTGGCACCGTAAAATAAGGCCCTGGCTTAGGCCTCAAGACACCCATGAGTGCCCCAACTTTCCCCCCACTGCAGCCACCACAAGTAAAATTGAGCTTGGTGTAGTTAGATCCATTCTTGGCCTCGCAACAATGAAATACAACTTTTATTGTATTATAATAAATCATAGGGTGGGTCAAAATTTCTGGCTTCTAAATGTATGGACTGACCCACAGATTTTGAACAAAATGGTTAAGCCCTGCAATATTGTGCACAGGACTAAGATATTGCTGCAGTATAAACACTAAGTTACCCATTTAAACCAGCGCTTTAAGGATTAGTGACTAATAGCCTACTGAGCACAAAAAAACATTTTACACCAATGAATTATCAATTAAAAACAAGCCCAGACTCAAAGGGAAAAAATATAACCTGATACTTTAAAGGGACGTGTAAATTCATTACATCATTTTAATTTTGACGTAAATTCCCTTAATAAATGAGTAAACTACTGTTCTGCGCAGAGATCCGAGTGGGACTTTAACTTCCAAAGGGGTTGAACATATAGTTATCAAAGAACACTGTGCCAATATTAAGTTGTTTAAATGTGTAAGCTTATTATTACGTTATGTCTCTCTTGTGCAGACACAAGGCTTTCAATGTGATGATACATAACCTAGAGCCGTTACCCCCAACAGCAGGAGACAAAAGTCCCTGTTTGAGCACATCTAAGTGCCTGAGCCTCTAATGGACTCTCTGGTGCTCGCACAGTAACATTCACAGGATCCAGTCTAACGTAACTATGTATCGTAAAGTGATGCCCATCACCCTCTACAACCCTTCAGCAGGCTGGTGAAGCATATAACATCTTCTGGCAAAAGCATAAAATACATATGATTTCAAAGGAAACTAATTATAATGAAATGCTGTTATTTAATTTGTATAATTTATCATTTTGTTGTATCAATCTACTAAAGGAACATTCTCTGTGGGACCAATATGGCAACAACCCTATTTCTGTTATTATACTATATTGAAATACTGTTATCTAAATTTAAAAGATAACATTTGTGATTTAGTTATAAATAAGATTTAGTACCGATACATTTAATAAAAGCAATACAATAACTAAAGTGATATGAAAATACCTGTCACTTTCATTGTGAAAGTCACAGGTGCTGTGGTTTGTTGCCTATATTCATACTTAAATGGATACTGAACCCAATTTTTTTTTTATTTCATGATTCAGACAGCGCATGCAATATTAAGCAACTTTCTCATTTATTCCCATTATCAATTTTTCTTGGCATCTTTATTTGAAAAAGCAGGAATGTAAGCTTAGGAGCTGGCCTATTTTTGGTTCAGCACCCCGGATAGTGCTTGGTGGCTACATTTAGCTACCAATCAGCAAGCGCTCCTCAGGTGCTGAACCAAAGATGGACCAGCTCCTAAGCTTACATTCCTGCTTTTTCAAATAAAGATACCAAGAGAACGAAGAAGAAAAATAGGAATAAATTAGAAAGTTACTGCTCTATCTGAAACATGAAAGAAAGAAAAATTTGGGTTCAGTATCGCTTTAAAGGAAAGGCTAAATTTCAGTTAGATATAAGGGAATATACAAATGTATTTTGTTTTCCTGTCCAAGTTCACAGGCCACCTGAAATCTATCCACAGACACCTAGGGCTTTATGACCCCCCCCCCCCCCCAGATTAAAAGGGACACTGTACTATAATTTGTACTCTTAATGTGTTCCAAAATACTTGTAGATCTACTGCAGAGTATTAAATGTATGGGAAATTAAACATAAATTAACATTTTTTGTATGTGAAATTAAAACCTTCACCTGTTCTAAAGGGCATGCCCACGACAATGAGCTGAGCCTGCAAGTAAAGCAGAGCTACTAACATTATTTATGTAAGATAGTGAAATGCTAATTATGGATGGGGGGTTAATAAGCACAACTAGCTATTTCAGATACAAAATCTGTCCCCTTCCGACCCCCACCGGGAGATTAATCAGTGCTATTGTCTTCTCTCTTTATGGCTTTTCTGCAGCGAAAAAGTTTGCTACTCAGTATAGGTGGGATACTACAGGAAAAGGTATGTTAAAAGGATCTGTTTGCAAACCATTAAATACACTCTAGTATGTAAAATGGACCACATTAAAGGCGAGAACATTTTAGAGTGCAATACCCCTTTAATGACGACTGCTCTGAGGGGGGGGGGGGGAGAGAGAAAGACCACAACCATATAAACACCAAGATTCAATTTTGTTTTTAGTTTACATTTTCTACAAAAACAACTGCCTTTTTTAAAATACATGCACACAATATACTCACAGGGACAGTAAAACACCATGAGATCTTAAAGGGACATGAAACCCAAAAAGTTTATTTCACGATTCAGATAGATGATGCAATTTTAAACAACTTTCCAATTTACTCCTATTATTTAATTTGCTCCCTTCTCTTGTTATCCTTTGCTGGAAGAATTATCCAGGCAAGCTCAGGAGCAGCAAAGAACCTGGGTTCTTGCTGCCGATTGGTGGAGAATATTTTATATATATATATATATATATATATATATATATATATATATATATATATATATATATATATATATATATATATACATATACATATACACATATATACACACACATATATATATATATACACACACACATACATATTGTGATTGGCTCAACCATGTGTTCAGTTAGAAACCAGTAGTGCATTGATGCCCCTTCAACAAATGATACCAAGAAAATTAAACAAATTAGATAATAGAAGAAAATTAGAAAGTGGTTTAAAATTGTATTCTATCTTAATCATGAAAGAAATGTTTTGGGTTTCATGTCCCTTTAATATTAAAGAATTAGTTATGCATGGTAAAACAGCTTTGCAATATACATTCTGTTTTCATTTTGCCCTTTTTCCCCCCATGTAATTTAGCTCTGACAATTGTGACTTTTCTAATTCTCAAACATCACATTTACTTTGTACTTTTAGTATCCTTTATTGAAAAGCATACCTAGATAGGCTCAGGTTCAGCAATGCACTACTGGGAGCTAGCTGATGTTTGGTGACTACACATATGCATCTGGTCAATGGCTCATCAGATGTGCCTAGTTATCTCACAGTAGTCTACTACAGTGCATAGTCATTTGCAGGGATTAAACAGTTATATGCAAACAATAGTGTAACAATAAAATGTTCTTAGATCCCAGACAACTGAAAAGTAGCCACACAGTTTAGGAGTAAGTGAAATGATCTTACATAGTGATGTGTATAGGACACACCATGTTGTATTATCAGAAGCAGGCATCTGCGTAGTTAGTCTTATAACAGTGAGTAACTGGGTAAAACACTCCTCTAACCTAAAGTCTGAACATTAGATTGTAAGCTTCACCATACACATTCTACATACCTCAAGACAAGACGGTGTATATGTGTATGCATTGTACAAATTCTTTGAGAAGAATGTTTATTTAAAAGCTTGCAAAATAAATTATACAAATATAGAACAGAAGCCAATATTGAAAAATGTGCCTTAGAAAGGGATTGGCTAAAGAATGAAATTTTAAACAACTTTGCAATTTACCTTTATTATTATCAATTATGATTATTTCTCTAGATATCAGTTGTTAAAGTATTGCTAGGTGAGCTCAAGAGTGTATACTTGTCTTTGGTTATTTGACAGCACTGTTTGCAATAATATTTATAGCAATGTTATACATAGTTGCAAGCACTGCCGACATATAAAGCTAAAGGCACATGCCCACTCCTAAGCTATCAATCTACCTACCTTTACTCTACAACAAAGAATGCCAAGATAGCAAAGTAAATTTGACAATAGAAGTAAATTGGAAAGATGTTTAAGATTAGATGTTCTGTCTAAATCATGACTGTTTGATTTTGACTTTACTGTCCCTTTAAATTTAATTTCTTTTAAGAGTCTTTTACATACCTCCCTCTATAAAATGAATCATGAGCTTCTAACAAGTTGTATAGCTGGCTACTGAGAATTATGGGCAGCTCATAAACAAATGTGTCAACACTGATCTAAATATTACAACCTATTCCCCCCACAATCTGTAAATGTATCCTCTGAATAAATAAAAAACAAGACAATTTAGTTACACAATGCACACATACTCCTTAACTCAGCGAGGGTTTTGAAAGATCTGCAAAGGTTTCATTCTAACCCAACATACAATATATGGGAACATTATTTTTGTTGACCACACTGCTGTGCAAATAGCTTCAAATTAGGGAGCTAAAACTTATTCAAAACCCTCAACTAAATGCTTACAAAAATGTATTCCCTGCATTATTGTTATCCCAGCTCTACAATAAACCAGGTAAAATCTGGGATGTTTAACTTTTCGTCCTCTGGTTCTTTTCATCCAGCTGCTAACATCCACAGTTTATATAAAGTCTGTGTCAATAACACGGAGGCACAGACACTGAATGACACCCCCAATTGCTCACATAGAACAAGCCGTTGCTTAGCTTTATAGTAACCATTTTGCTGGGAACACACACTGATCCTTTACGTATCCTCAGCCACAAAAGTATGCCTAGTGACATTACACACGCATGAACGCTCACTACAATATCTTGTCTGCTACCAACGCATGCTGGCAGTGTGATACTTATGCAAGAATAACGGCTCGTTTTAAGTTTTATTTACAAACAGAGCACATTATTACAGCGCACAGACCACCACAAAACTCGGCCCCCTTTATTGACAATGTCACCTCTGACTAAGAACCTTATTTTCAAATAGAGTGTGACCGGATTAAACCACTACATTTATAAATGAGCACCTGCCCAAAATAGAGCGGTGGTGCAAGGAGATCCTCTCCTATCAGAGTGAGCCTAAGCACAAGATAGTCCTGCGATAAACAGACCTGGTCTTTAGCCCAAACAAACTATTTATTACATGATAATGAGACTGTGCGCACACACAAAGAATGGAAACTCAAGAGCGTGAACGCGTCTGGAGCACTATATGGCAGCACTATTTCCTGCCATGCAGTGCTCCAGATGCAACCTAAGTACAGTATCTACAGTATCTCTACAACAAATAATACCATGGGAATTAAGCACATTTTAAAATGGAAAAAAACAAAGATTATAGTTGTAAGCTCTGTCTGCGTAACAAAAGAACACTTTGGGGTTTCGTATTCTATTTAAAGCACAAATGACATCATTAATGATAGATTGATTTAATGATTATTTGTGAACCAAACAAGGAAAAAAATATATTAGCATAAACCTCATTCCCCAAGGTTCACTTGGGGTGCATGCCAGAGGATCGGCGAGGGTGCCTTCCTTGAACCCCACCCCCCAGGCGAAGATAAAAAAAAATAGTGTAGATGGGGGACTTACAGTACATAGGGCTTTACCCACAGCTGCTTGTACAAAGTCAGTTTTACCCGGGTAATCCTAGGATTACCCGGGTATCTTACTTTATCCGTAACATATATACATATATATATATATATATACATATATATATATATATATATATATATATATATACATATATATATACATATATATATACATATATATATATATATATATATATATATATATATATACACATACATACACACACACACACACAATAACACTACAATAATGGAAACAGAAATTAGATTTAAAGGGATAGAAAGGTCAAAGATGTAATTGCATGGGTAAATGTGAAATATAAGCATTGTTGCAATACACTTTCATTAGCAAAAATGCTTCTAGTAAAAGTTATTACTGTTTTTCTGCAGCATACGCACATATCCTGTGAGGGCCCGTGCACCAGTATTTAAACACCACACCTTTCTTAGAGAACTGGTGACAGTACGTACTGCTTCTGAAGACCTAATTTGTGTCATACAAGCCACTGCTGACTCTCTGAGCAGGCATGGTGTTTAAATACGGGTGCATGAGTATTCACAGGATATGTACGTATGCAACAGAAAAACAGTGTTAAAGGAACAGTCTAGTCAAAATTAAACTTTCATGATTCAGATAGGGCATGCAATTTTAAGCAACTTTCCAATTTACTTCTATTATCTAATTTGCTCAATTCTTTAGATATCCTTTGTTGAAGAAATAGCAATGCACATGTGTGAGCCAAATCAGCAGCTTCTAAGCATATCTAGATATGCTTTTCAGCAAGTGATATCAAGAGAATGAAGCAAATTAGATAATAGAAGTAAATTAGAAAGTTGTTTAAAATGACATGCTCTTTCTAAATCAGGAAAGAAAAAATTTGTGTTTCATGTCCCTTTAACTTTTACTAAAAGCATTTTTGCTAATGAAAGTGTATTGCAAAAAAATGCTTCTAGTTTATATCAATTTGAGGCTCCACTAATCAATGGCTTTTATATTAGTATTTTTCATCATATGCTAAGCATTTCCTGAAACATATACTATAGCTCAACAATACTGGTTACAGAAATACTAACTAATGATGCAACAAAATAAACATAATACACATCTTTAATTCATTTAGAACAGCGTTTATTAAAAATGCAATAGACAAGTCAGTTTATAATGCTACATGGTGCACAGGCTACAAACTGATTGGTACACTTATGTGTAATAGCCCAGCTAAGACATTTGCAATTCCACACGTTCAGGGCTTGACAGATCCAACGTGCTAGGAAGCTCTTGGAACGAGCGTTATTGTTCCAAACCCTTTTATATTATTCTATGTATGTGTATACAAAATCAAAGTCTTCCAAAAAAGGGTCTGGCTAGTTCCTTGACATCCTTGCAGGCTGTTACATTCTAAATAAATCTGCCAAGCACCTGAACTATTTGACATGTAATCTAGGAACAACACATGCTAATATGTATACAAACCTGTAACTAATAAATCATAGGCTTATAAGATGTGTGTATTTAAATATACAATAAATACAGAGCAACTAAACATTTCAGTGAATAATTTTAAAAAAGATCTAAAAGTCTTGTTCCAGCTTACAAACATAATGTTCCAGAGAGTTTTATAAATAACATAAGTAGAAAAGAAGTGGAGTGCAGACTGATCGCGTACTATTTGTTGTACTGGCCTCTAAATATAATTATTATTCTTGTTTGCCAGAAGCATTGTTTCCATCTCTAGATTTTAGCCTAACGTGTGGCACCCACAGTAATAAAATACGAGCAAGAAGAATGTGCAGGGAAAAAAAACCCACTTATCTACCTCACTAAGCAGACATATTATAAAGTATAGATATGGGGCATTAACTGCACTGCAGACTTTTAACATATACAAACAATATAGTGTGAAGACATGAACAGTTTGCTTTATATATATATATATACACATACACATCAGTCACGTGACATAACATCTGCATATATATATTTCCAGGTGTCTAAGGAAGCCTGACAGCGCAGTACCTGGGCCCACCCCAAACTGAGGTGCAGGATTCCCTCAGCGCACAGTGACAGCTGCTGCCGTCGCCGCAGAGGGGGCACCGTGAGACGCACAGCAAGGCCCAGGCGTCAACCCTCGCACACGCGCGCCGGTTCCCCGCTACTCACGCACCATGTTGTTGTTGTTATTCCTCTGCCCGTCTCCCTGCTCTGCTCTCAGCCGCCATCCTCCTCCTCCTCCGCGCTACGCCGCGTTACGTCATTGCGCGGGCCACGCCCTGTGGTCACATGACCTGCTGTCTCGCTGGACGGCGTCTCCTCCACGCCCAATCGAAGCTTGTTACTTTTTTAAAAAAAATATATATCTTTATTACATCTTATTCTGTTCACGGTAAATATAGACAATTCTGTAAACGGACACGTTAGTTCAACCCAACTGGCTTCAGAGATGATTGTCATGCTTTGTGTCTCTAGCGACCAAAGGGTTCATTTTTTTTTTTAGATGGCTCAGTCTCATTTATAATATTATAGGTCACCGGGTGATGCTTTTGCAGAAGACAGCCCACGTGACCAGCAAATAAACTACGTCTCCCATCATACCTTGCGGAGCGGCAGGTGCGTGATGACGTTGTGTTGCTAGGCGATAATCCTCATCTCGGGTACTAAGTGAAAGGTAAGTTGTAGGTAGAAGAATGAGTAGCAAATTTGTGATATTGATGACCGAGCCCGCGTTTAGACCAAGCAGCAGAGTGCGGGTTACGGTAAAATCTGAGTTTAGCGTTCTAAATTATTTTCTCGGCCATATCGCATTATTTTACTTCCAAAATTGGTATGGGGTTTAGATGAGGGCTGCAAACAATACTGCAGTGTTTGTGTCTCCACTAACAAAATGGGTATTTTAGGGTATAAAGTTCCTGTTTTCCTCATAGACTTTCCCCAGCCATCTCTGCTCACCCTACATGGATACATTGTATCAAACCCTCAGCCTACAGATTTTTATTTTGTTTATGCAGGTTTTTATACATTTGTAACACAAACACTTAAAGGGACACTGAACCCAATATTTTTCTTTCGTGATTCAGATAGAGCATGACATTTTAAGTAACTTTCTAATTTACTCCTATTATCAATTTTTCTTCATTCTCTTGGTATCTTTATTTGAAATGCAAGAATGTACGTTTAGATGCCAGCCCATTTTTGGTGAGCAACCTGGGTTGTTCTTGCTGATTGGTGGATAAATTAATCCACCAATAAAGTGCTGTCCTGAGGTCTGTACCAAAAAAACAAACAAAAAAAAAAAAACCTAGATGCCTTTTTCAAATAAAGATAGCAATAGAACAAAGAAAAATTGATAATAGGAGTAAATTAGAAAGTTGCTTAAAATTGCTGCTCTATCTGAATTAAGAAAGAAAAAATTTGGCTTCAGTGTCCCTTTAAAGCAGCCCTGTCAGACTGTCAGACTGTCAGTACCAAAGTACAACATACTGAGAAAATAATGATCACACAGCAAAGCCTTAAAGGTCAGCTCACCACCTGGTCACACAGTCTTAAAATGACAGGCAAAAACCCACACAGCCTTTAAAGGTTCGCAATATGGCAGAGAAAATACTTTAGAACGCTAAACTCCAATTTTATCCGGGTTACATATAGATGATAGTATTGTGTGGCTAGAGCAGTGTACTTAGAGGGACAAAACTGTTGTGTGTTTAGTAAAATCTAACTCCGAAAGGACAGGGACCAATGGCACTTCTGGTGAAGGCATAGATAGCTGTATCCCTGGTGAATGAGAGGCTTGAGGGCAACGAGAGCTGTACACCAAGTGTAGGAAAGACTTTAGGGCAAATAGAACTGTACACCCAGTGAAGGAGAGACCTGAGGGCACCGAAAGCTGTGCACCTAGTGAAGGAGAGACCTGAGGGCACCGAAAGCTGTGCACCTAGTGAATGAGAGGCCTGAGGGCGCAGAGAGCTGTACACCTAGTGAATGAGAGGCCCGAGGGTGCAGAGAGCTGTGCACCTAGTGAATGAGAGGCCTGAGGGCGCAGAGAGCTGTGCACCTAGTGAATGAGAGGCCTGAGGGTGCAGAGAACTGTGCACCTAGTGAATGAGAGGCCCGAGGGTGCAGAGAGCTGTGCACCTAGTGAATGAGAGGCCTGAGGGCGCAGAGAGCTGTGCACCTAGTGAATGAGAGGCCTGAGGGCGCAGAGAGCTGTACACCTAGTGAATGAGAGGCCCGAGGGTGCAGAGAGCTGTGCACCTAGTGAATGAGAGGCCTGAGGGCGCAGAGAGCTGTGCACCTAGTGAATGAGAGGCCTGAGGGTGCAGAGAACTGTGCACCTAGTGAATGAGAGGCCCGAGGGTGCAGAGAGCTGTGCACCTAGTGAATGAGAGGCCTGAGGGCGCAGAGAGCTGTACACCTAAGGAATAAGAGGCCTGAGGGCGCAGAGAGCTGTACACCTAGTGAATGAGAGGCCTGAGGGCGCAGAGAGCTGTACACCTAGTGAATGAGAGGCCTGAGGGCGCAGAGAGCTGTGCACCTAATGAATGAGAGGCCTGAGGGCGCAGAGAGCTGTGCACCTAATGAATGAGGCCTGAGGGCGCAGAGAGCTGTACACCTAGTGAAGAAGAGGCCTGAGGGCGCAGAGAGCTGTACACCTAGTGAAGAAGAGGCCTGAGGGCGCAGAGAGCTGTACACCTAATGAATGAGAGGCCTGAGGGCGCAGAGAGCTGTACACCTAATGAATGAGAGGCCTGAGGGCGCAGAGAGCTGTGCACCTAGTGAATGAGAGGCCTGAGGGCGCAGAGAGCTGTACACCTAGTGAAGAAGAGGCCTGAGGGCGCAGGGAGCTGTACACCTAGTGAAGAAGAGGCCTGAGGGCGCAGAGAGCTGTACACCTAATGAATGAGAGGCCTGAGGGCGCAGAGAGCTGTACACCTAGTGAAGAAGAGGCCTGAGGGCGCAGAGAGCTGTACACCTAATGAATGAGAGGCCTGAGGGCGCAGAGAGCTGTGCACCTAGTGAATGAGAGGCCTGAGGGCGCAGAGAGCTGTACACCTAGTGAAGAAGAGGCCTGAGGGCGCAGAGAGCTGTACACCTAGTGAAGAAGAGGCCTGAGGGCGCAGAGAGCTGTACACCTAATGAATGAGAGGCCTGAGGGCGCAGAGAGCTGTACACCTAGTGAAGAAGAGGCCTGAGGGCGCAGAGAGCTGTGCACCTAGTGAATGAGAGGCCTGAGGGCGCAGAGAGCTGTACACCTAATGAATGAGAGGCCTGAGGGCGCAGAGAGCTGTGCACCTAGTGAATGAGAGGCCTGAGGGCGCAGAGAGCTGTACACCTAGTGAAGAAGAGGCCTGAGGGCGCAGGGAGCTGTACACCTAGTGAAGAAGAGGCCTGAGGGCGCAGAGAGCTGTACACCTAATGAATGAGAGGCCTGAGGGCGCAGAGAGCTGTACACCTAGTGAAGAAGAGGCCTGAGGGCGCAGAGAGCTGTGCACCTAGTGAAGAAGAGGCCTGAGGGCGCAGAGAGCTGTGCACCTAGTGAATGAGAGGCCTGAGGGAGCAGGGAGCTGTACACCTAGTGAAGAAGAGGCCTGAGGGCGCAGAGAGCTGTGCACCTAGTGAATGAGAGGCCTGAGGGCGCAGAGAGCTGTGCACCTAGTGAATGAGAGGCCTGAGGGCGCAGAGAGCTGTACACCTAATGAATGAGAGGCCTGAGGGCGCAAAGAGCTGTGTCTGGTGAAGAAGAGGAATTAGGGTGCATAAAGCTGTATATCTGGTGAAGAAGAGCTCTGAGAGCGCAGAGAGCTGTACACCTAGTGAAGAAGAGGCCTGAGGGCGCAGATAACTGTGCACCTAGTGAATGAGAGGCCTGAGGGCGCAGAGAGCTGTGCACCTAGTGAATGAGAGGCCTGAGGGCGCAGAGAGCTGTACACCTAATGAATGAGAGGCCTGAGGGCGCAAAGAGCTGTGTCTGGTGAAGAAGAGGAATTAGGGTGCATAGAGCTGTATATCTGGTGAAGAAGAGCGCAGAGAGCTGTACACCTAGTGAAGGAGATGCCTTAAGGGCACAGAGAGCTGTACATCTGGTGAAGGAGAAGCCTGAGGGCACAGAGAGCTGTACATCAGATGAAGGAGAAGCCTGAGGGCACAGAGAGCTGTACATCGGATGAAGGAGAAGCCTGAGGGCACAGAGAGCTGTACATCTGGTGAAGAAGAGACCTGAGGGTACCGAGAGCTGTACATCTTGTGAAGAAGAGGCCTGAGTGTACAGAGAGCTGTACTTCTTGTGAAAAAGAGGCCTGAGGGCACCGAGAGCTGTACGTCTGTTGAAGCAGAAGCCTGAGGGAACAGAAAGCGGTACATCTGGTGAATAAAACACCTGAGGGCATGAGAACTGTACGTCTGGTGAAGGAGAAGCCCTGAGGGCACAGAGAGCTGTACGTATGGTGAAGGAAATGCCTCAGGGCACCAAGAGTTTTACATCTGGTGAAGAAGAGGCCTGAGGGCACAGAAAGCTGTTTGACTGGTGAAGGAGAAGCCTAAAGGCACCGAGAGCACTATGTCCGTTGAAGGAGAGGCCTGAGGCCAACAAGAGCTCTATGTCTGGTGAAGGTAGGGTTGCCAGCTGTCCACCACAAAAAAGAAAATTTATGCTTACTTGATAAATTTGTTTCTTTCCGGATATGGTAAGTCCACAACGTCATCAATTACTAGTGGGAATATCACTCCTGGCCAGCAGGAGGAGGCAAAGAGCACCACAGCAAAGCTGTTAAGTATCATCCCCCTTCCCACAATCCCCAGTCATTTGACCAAAGGGAAATGGAAAAATGAATAACGCAAAAGTGTAGAGGTGCCTGGAGTTTTTAGCCAAAAAACGACTGTCTTAAATTTAAGGATGGGGTTGTCGACTCACCATATCCGGAAAGAAACAAATTTATCAGGTAAGCATACATTTTTCTTTTCTTTCCTAAGATATGGTGAGTCCACGACATCATCAATTACTAGTGGGAACCAATACCCAAGCTAAAAGACAAAGATAACTAGGGAGGGAAAAAGAAAGACGGACCTAAACAGAAGGCACCACCGCTTGAAGAACCTTTCTCTCAAAAGAAGCCTCAGCCGAGGCAAAAGTATCAAATTTGTAAAATTTGAAAAGTATGTAGAGAGGACCAAATTGCAGCCTTGCAAATCTGTTCCACAGAAGCTTCATTTTTGAAAGCTCAGGAAAAGGAAACAGCCCTCATGGAATGAGCTGTAATTCTCTCAGGAGGATGCTGACCGACGGTCTCATAAGCAAAACGAATAATACTTCTCAACCAGAGGGAAAGAGAAGTGGCAGTAGTCTTCTGACCCTTACACTTGCCAGAGAAACAAACAGGGCAGAAGAAAGGCGAAATTCCTTAGTTGCCTGTAGGTAGAATTTTAAAGCACGCACAACATCCAAGTTGTGTAACAAACATTCCTTATTCGAAGAAGGATTAGGACGTAGAGAAGGAACAACAATTTCCTGATTAATATTTTCTATCTGAAACAACTTTAGAAAGAAAACCCAACTTAGTATGAAGAACCGGCTTATCAGCATGAAAGATAAGATAAGGCGAATCACACTGCAAGGCAGAGAGTTCCGAAACTCTCCAAGCAGAAGAGATGGCAAAAAGAAACAAAACTTTCCAAGATAATAACTTAATATCTATGGACTGCAATGGCTCAAATGGAGCCTGCTGTAAAACTTTAAGAACAAGGTTAAGGCTCCAAAGAGGAGCAACATACTTAAACACAGGCCTATATCTCACCAGGGCCTGACAAAAAGACTGAACATCTGGCACGTCCGCAAGACGTTTGTGTAACAAAACAGATAACGCAGAAATCTGACCCTTCAGAGAACTGACTGACAATCCCTTCTCCAGACCCTCCTGGAGAAAAGACAAAATCCTAGGAATCCTGACCCTACTCCAAGAGTAGCCCTTGGATTCACACCAATAAAGATATTTACGCCATACCTTATGGTAAATCTTTCTAGTAACAGGCTTGCGAGCTTGAATCATGATCTCAATGACCGACTCAGAAAAACCACGCTTAGACAGAACTAAGCGTTCAATCTCCAAGCAGTCAGCTTCAGAGAAACGAGATTTGGATGAAGGAATGGACCCTGAGTTAGGCCTTTCCTCAGAGGCAACATCCAAGGTGGAAGAGATGACATCTTCACTAGATCTGCATACCAAATCCTGCGAGGCCACGCAGGAGCTATTAGAATCACTGATGCTCTCTCCTGCTTGATACAAGCAATGACTCGTGAAAGGAGAGCAAACGGAGGGAACAGGTATGCTAGACTGAAATCCCAAGGAAACGCCAGAGCATCTATCAAGACGGCCTGTGGATCTCTTGACCTTGACCCGTACCTTGGAAGCTTGGTGTTCCGCTGAGATGCCATCAAATCCAACTCTGGCATCCCCCATTTGAGGGTTAAACTGAAGAACACTTCCGGATGGAGAGCCCACTCCCCTGGATGAAATGTCTGTCTGCTCAGGAAGTTCGCTTTTGAGTTGTCCACACCTGGAATGTGGATGACAGACAGCAATTGTGAGCTTCCGCCCACTGAACAATCAGAGCCACCTCCAAAGAACTCCAAGTTCCTCCCAGGGAGTTGATGTAAGCCATTGGAGTGTTATTGTCTGTCTGGAACCTGGTAAACCGGGCTAAGGACAACTGAGGCCAAGCCATCAGAGCATTGTAAATCGCTCTCAACTCTAAGATCTTTATGGGGAGAGCAGACTCCTCCCGAGTCCACAGTCCCTGCGCCTTTAACGAGTCCCAGACTGCTCTCCAGCCCAGCAGGCTGGTGCCCGTGGTCACAATTACCCAGAAATGTCTCCAGAAGCATGTGCCCCGAGACAGATTATCCTGAGAGAGCCCCTATGGAGAGAGAGAGAGTCTCTTATCAACTGATCTAGATCTATCCTCTGCGACAGATCCGAATGGTCCCATAACATTGTCTGAACATTTAAGTGTCCAGTATTTTTGTGAAGATTTTAATGGACAGTCTGCTATAAAACTGGACTGAATACTGGACACCTGGTAACCCTAGGTAAAGAAGAGGCCTGACGGCAAAGAGAACTCTGTGTCTGATGAAGAAAAAGCAGAGCTCTGTGTCTGAAGGTGAGGTCCAAGGGCAGCTAGCACTGTGGTCCTGATATTCAAAAGTTCACCGTTCAGGTGAGATATTCTAAGACATCTCGTCAGTATGGAGAGGTCTCTAAAAAAATGATAAAAGCACAAATTTTAATTTGAAAGATATTTATCTCACTATGCATGGTTTTGTATGTGATGGAGAGACACCTACATTACAATATAAGGTCTAAAAAAAAAATTAAAATATTTTGCATAATTTCTCTCCATGCCGTCAAGCTTTTGAATATTAGGGCCTGTATCTCTGATGAAGGAAATACCTAATTGCACAGAGAGCTCTATGTCTGGTGAATGAGATGCCTGAAGGCACAGAGAGCTCTATGTCTGGTGAATGAGATGCCTGAAGGCACAGAGAGCTCTATGTCTGGTGAATGAGATGCCTGAAGGCACAGAGAGCTCTATATCTGGCTAAGTAGGGGCCTTAAGATACAGAGAGCTCTGTGGTAGTTGTTTGTTTGGTATTGAATTTCCAGGGGGTTGAGATCAACAGCATATCTGATTTAAGGAAAAGCCTGAGAACACAGAGAGCTGTACATCTGATGAAGGGGAAACCTGAGAACACATAGAGCTGTACATCTGATGAAGGAAAGGCCTGAGAACACAGAGAGACATACATCTAATGAAGGAAAGGCCTGAAAACACAGAGAGACATACATCTGATGAAGGACAAGCCTGGGAACACAGAGAGCTGTACATCTAATGAAGGAAAGGCGTGAGAACACAGAGACGTGCATCTGATGAAGGAAAGGCGTGAGAACACAGAGAGACATGCATCTGATGAAGGAAATGCCTGAGAACATAGAGAGCTGTACATCTCATGAAGGAGAAGCCTGAGAACACAGACAGCTGTACATCTGATTAAGGAGAAGCCTGAGAACACAGAGAGCTGTACATCTGATGAAGGAGAAGCCTGAGAACACAGAGCTGTACATCTGATGAAGGAGAAGCCTGAGAACACAGAGAGACGTACATCTGATTAAGGAGAAGCCCGAGAACACAGAGAGCTGTACATCTGATGGAGAAGCCTGAGAACACAGAGACGTACATCTGATTAAGGAGAAGCCCGAGAACACAGAAAGCTGTACATCTGATGAAGGAGAAGCCTGAGAACACAGAGCTGTACATCTGATGAAGGAGAAGCCTGAGAACACAGAGAGACGTACATCTGATTAAGGAGAAGCCAGAGAACACAGAAAGCTGTACATCTGATGTAGGACAAGCCTGAGAACACAGGGAGCTGTACATCTGATTAAGGAGAAGCCCGAGAACACAGAGAGCTGTACATCTGATGGAGAAGCCTGAAAACACAGAGAGCTGTACATCTGATGAAGGAGAAGCCTGAAAACACAGAGAGCTGTACATCTGATGAAGGAGAAGCCTGAAAACACAGAGAGCTGTACATCTGATGAAGGAGAAGCACGAGGGCACAGAGAGATGTACATCTGATGTAGGAGAATCCTGAGAACACAGAGATCTGTGCATCTGATGAAAGAGAAGCCTGAGAACACAGAGAACTGTACATCTGATGTAGGAGAAGCCTGAGAAGACAGAGAGCTGTACATCTGATGAAGGAGAAGCCCAAGACCACAGAGAGCTGTACATCTGATGTAGGAGAAGCCTGAGAACACAGAGAGCTGTACATCTGATGTAGGAGAAGCCTGAGAACACAGAGAGCTGTACATCTGATGTAGGAGCAGCCTGAGAACACAGAAAGCTGTACATCTGATGAAGGAGAAGCCTGAGAACACAGAACGCTGTACATCTGATGTAGGAGCAGCCTGAGAACACAGAAAGCTGTACATCTGATGAAGGAGAAGCCTGAGAACACAGAACGCTGTACATCTGATGAAGGAGAAGCCTGAGAACACAGAGAGCTGTACATCTGATGAAGGAGAAGCCTGAGAACACAGAGAGCTGTACATCTGATGTAGGAGAAGCCTGAAAACACAGAAAGCTGTACATCTGATGTAGGAGAAGCATGAGAACACAGAAAGCTGTACATCTGATGTAGGAGAAGCATGAGGGCACGGAGAGCTGTACATCTGATGTAGGAGAAGCCTGAGAACACGGAGAGCTGTACATCTGATGTAGGAGAAGCCTGAGAACACGGAGAGCTGTACATCTGATGTAGGAGAAGCCTGAGAACACGGAGAGCTGTACATCTGATGTAGGAGAAGCCTGAGAACACGGAGAGCTGTACATCTGATGTAGGAGAAGCCTGAGAACACGGAGAGCTGTACATCTGATGTAGGAGAAGCCTGAGAACACGGAGAGCTGTACATCTGATGTAGGAGAAGCCTGAGAACACGGAGAGCTGTACATCTGATGTAGGAGAAGCCTGAGAACACGGAGAGCTGTACATCTGATGTAGGAGAAGCCTGAGAACACGGAGAGCTGTACATCTGATGTAGGAGAAGCCTGAGAACACGGAGAGCTGTACATCTGATGTAGGAGAAGCCTGAGAACACGGAGAGCTGTACATCTGATGTAGGAGAAGCCTGAGAACACGGCGAGCTGTACATCTGATGTAGGAGAAGCCTGAGAACACGGCGAGCTGTACATCTGATGTAGGAGAAGCCTGAGAACACGGAGAGCTGTACATCTGATGTAGGAGAAGCCTGAGAACACGGAGAGCTGTACATCTGATGTAGGAGAAGCCTGAGAACACGGAGAGCTGTACATCTGATGTAGGAGAAGCCTGAGAACACGGAGAGCTGTACATCTGATGTAGGAGAAGCCTGAGAACACGGAGAGCTGTACATCTGATGTAGGAGAAGCCTGAGAACACGGAGAGCTGTACATCTGATGTAGGAGAAGCCTGAGAACACGGCGAGCTGTACATCTGATGTAGGAGAAGCCTGAGAACACGGCGAGCTGTACATCTGATGTAGGAGAAGCCTGAGAACACGGCGAGCTGTACATCTGATGTAGGAGAAGCCTGAGAACACGGAGAGCTGTACATCTGATGTAGGAGAAGCCTGAGAACACGGAGAGCTGTACATCTGATGTAGGAGAAGCCTGAGAACACGGAGAGCTGTACATCTGATGTAGGAGAAGCCTGAGAACACGGAGAGCTGTACATCTGATGTAGGAGAAGCCTGAGAACACGGAGAGCTGTACATCTGATGTAGGAGAAGCCTGAGAACACGGAGAGCTGTACATCTGATGTAGGAGAAGTCTGAGAACACGGAGAGCTGTACATCTGATGTAGGAGAAGCCTGAGAACACGGAGAGCTGTACATCTGATGTAGGAGAAGCCTGAGAACACGGAGAGCTGTACATCTGATGTAGGAGAAGCATGAGGGCACAGAAAGCTGTATGTCTGATGGAAAGGCATGAGAGCTGTATATCTGGTGATGGAGACTTACATGTCTGGTGTGGAAGAGGAATGAGGACACAGAGAGCAACTGAGCAGACTACAGTTAGCAGGGTTATGTTTTTTAAGAAATTTAAATGTATAACAGATAAAATTGCTAGCCCAAACTGCATCCCTCTTAGCCACATGCCCACATCAGACATATCATCAGGCCACAGTTCAAACGCTAGGATTTGCCATCACTAAAAATCAAGGGGAGTTTCATTCATCAACCTGGTAAAAAAAAGGAGCTAAACTCACTCTTTCTGTGCCGTTGCACAGCGCTAAATTCAGTGGTACAGGCCGCTCATGGCACAACGATCTCCTTCAACGATCTGCTTCAATGAGGTGACGTTTGCTCCTCTGAACCAATAGCGGTGCGTGTCAACTGACAGGTTTCTGTATTCACGCACCGTTATTGGTTCAGAGGTGCAAGCGGCACCTCATTGGTAGAAGATTGTTGTGCCGCGGGCGGGCAGAGACGCTGAATTTAGCGCTGTGCAATGGCACAGAAAGGGTGAGTTTAGCACCCTTTTTTTTTACCAGGTTCATGAATGAAACTCCATTGATTTTTAGTGATGGTAAATCCTAGCGTTTGTTAAACGCTTGGATTTACCATTACTTTAAAGGGTACAGGACAATATGCTTAAAAAGATTCTTGATGAGAACAGTTTGTTCTGAGTTTCCCCATTAGCAAATAACAACAGGCTTGAGGAGGCAGGAAGCACTGTTGGAAGGAGAGCAATACAGTGTGCTCTGATCACTGAATATTTTCTATTATTGTAAATACAACATTCTGCCTTTCAAAAATACGGAGAAATAATTGCAACACTGTTTAATATTCAAAGTTTCTGAACAAGCAATGCTAGGCAACCAGTGTTAGTTATGTGCAGCCCTATGTCCTTAGAAGGACCACAACAGAGTTCAGGGCCTTGCTGAAGTGCCACATCTCTCCCCCAGGACAGGGCTTTATAGGCATTTATCAGATGCCAGTCCCTGATTTAAAATATGCATGTAAATAAAATGAGTGGGCAGCTTTCATGTGATGTACTAATTACATATTCATTAGCACCCTCACCCAGTTACTTTCATTGGTTGAAGGGTAGTTTGAATGCTTTTGTTAAGGCCAGATTTATATTCTGTATGTTTTTAAATGAGTGAATCTAAAATAATGAAATAATTTAAATTCTGGCTGATACTGTACCAATACTGTAACATTGTTTGTGTGTTTTTTTTGTTGTTGTTTTAAAAGACTTCACAATGCCTGAAGTGAAATCAATGTTCCGGGAGGTGCTCCCTAAACAAGGTAAGATACCGGGTTGTATTTGTTTATTGTGTTCTTTTATACATACCATGGACATTTTAAATTGCTATCTTAAAATACAAATTTCTTGTTTTGAAAAGTAGAATTACATTGAAATAACTAGGCCATTCAAGCTCATAGGGCAAGTTCAAATATCTAGTTGCATTTTTTTTGTCACTGAAATACTATTTGTGAGGTTTACTTACTATTTTATCATTTTTAAAAGGAAAGCAAAGAATCTGGTCTCTCTTCTGGGCATCATGGGCGTAAGCCTTTGCTGGTAAAACAAATCATCAGCAGCGCTTTTTTTTCATTTGCATTTGCAATAAATCTTCAAATAAATACAAATGTAACTATATATACTCCACAGAGTTTAACACTAGTGCTGCTGATTGGATCAGTGGCATTTTCCACTCAGGACCAGCAGTGCTCCGCAGGTCCTGAGCAGTACTTATACAGTGTATTTATCACCTTTTTGGGGGTTAAACAAACTAGTCTAGGGTTGATAGTCTTAAAATATCATGCTCTTGCAGATTAGTGCATGTCATTTTATTTCCCTATAATGGCCCTTTAATAATCTGATAAATAATTTGTTAGGGAAATACATTGTTTATGTGAAAACTCTGTAGACTCTGGGTTTTTCTTATTTGTTTATTAGGTAAACTACTTTTGATTAAGGTGTTTGATAAGTAAGACTATGGGGCCGATTTAACAATGCCTGGCGAACGTGATACGCTGCAGCGTATCATGTCCGCCAGACATCGCTGAATGCGGACATCGTACGCTGTCGGCATTCAGTATTGCACAAGCAGTTCTAGTGAACGGTGCATTGCCGCCCCCTACAGATTTGCGTCCGAGGGGGTGTCAATCAGCCCGATCGTACACGATCGGGCGGATTGCTGTACGCCGCCTCAGTGGCAGTGTATGAGTTAAGGAGCAGTGGTCTTAAGATCGCTGCTTCTTAACTCCTGTTTCCAGCGAGCCTGAAGGCTCGCGCAGAAACAAGGGGAACAGGGGCCTATATGTTCACTATGTGATTACATTTGAGGTAACACACATGGTTAAAAAGTCCATTACAGTTGAAAAATGATATGCTCCAGT
Source organism: Bombina bombina (assembly GCF_027579735.1). NCBI lineage: Eukaryota > Metazoa > Chordata > Amphibia > Anura > Bombinatoridae > Bombina > Bombina bombina. Next base: position 244,249,408 of record NC_069507.1, read on the forward strand.
TCATTAGAGCATGCTATTTTAAGACTTGCAACCCTGCGCCTTCTATGTGTTTAACCCACACAGAGGGTTAAACATGTCATTAAAGGGACAGTCTATTCATAATTAAACTTGCATGGTTCAGATAAGACATGCCATTTTAAACAACTTTCCAATTTACTTGTATCATCAAATTTGCTTTGTTCACTTGGTATTCTTTGTTGAAAGCTAAACCTAGGTAGGCACATGCTAATTTCTAAGCCCTTGAAGGCCACCTCTTATCTCAGCGTTTTTTTGACAGTTTTTCACAGCTATACAGTGCTAGTTCATGTGTGCTATATAAATAACATTGTGCTCACTCCAGTTGAGTTACTTAGGAGTCAGCATTGATTGGCTAAAATGCAAGTCTGTGAAAAGAACTGAAATAAGGGGGTAGTCTGCAGAGGCTTAGATACAAGGTAATAACAGAGGTGAAACAATAAAAATTCTGGAGTAGACTGTCCCTTTAAAGTAACACTCGGGACCTACAGAGCGCTCCAAAGAAACTGCTCCTGACCCAATCAACAGCATTAGTCACCCCTTTGAGGGGTTAAAGACAGAGGTGCAGGGTTGCTAGTCTTAAAATTACATGAGCTAACGAATTAGAGCACAACATTTTTAAAGGGACATTAAACACTTTGAGATTGTAATATAAAATTATAAATTATACATATAAAAAAAATCTCTGTAATATACGTTATTTGTTTTGTCCCCTTTTCCTGTAATTCTTTCTGAAAGTGTGAGTTTTTCAGTTCCTGTTAGAAATGGATGTGCAAAAAACTGTTATATTCCACACAGCCATTGGCTGCACATTCTAGTGACCTATTTATAACTGTCCCTAATTGGCCACAGCTGAGAAGGTAACCTAAGTTACAACATGGCAGTTCCAATTGTTTTATAAATACTAAAACTTTACAATTATTTTGTCAATATTTAAACAACTAATGAAACTTTAAAAATACATCTACATGCTGTTCTCAGACTAATCTTTTCTTTGAATGCATTATTCTATCTAGCATTTATTTAGTGTTTAATGTCCCTTTAACTATAATTGCCCTTTAATTGTAATTACTTTTAGACTGTAGAATTGAGTCAGCTGGAATTTCTCTATATGAGGAGTCACTACTGCTTGGTATTATCTAGGTCTATACCTTTATTTGTTGAGCTGAATTCATTAATATGGAAATATATTTTATTATAGTAATTTCCAATAAGTCATATTTGATTCTGGGTTGTGAGGAAAAAATAATTTTTTCTAAATAATCTGAATGTTTGTTTAATTTTCCTCCATCAAAAAAAGTTTACATAAAATAATTGCATATGGAGATACATACTCGTGTGAGAGTGGATAAAGTGTGTAGGATATAGTGTATACTTGCTTAGGTAGGTAGATATAGCCAGATTCTCCCCGGTTCTAGCAAACATCAGTATCTTGATATTGTCACTCTGTGGTCCAGGTCTCTTGATATTATTATTATTTGTATAGTGCTGCAAAATTCCATTGCGCTGGGTACAGAGATAGGGGAATACAATGACAAGCGTTTGTTAAAAGATACAAAAATATAACAGACTATACAAATCTAGTACAGGAGTAAGAGGTGCCTGCTCCGGAGAGCTTACAGTCTACAGGTTGAGGGTGCAGACACATAAGGTTTGGGGTAGCTTGTCACATGGATTGTAGTTGCAGCAGCAAGTCAAGGTACTTTAAAGGGACATAATACTCATATGCTAAATCACTTGAAAAGCTGACAGGAAAATATCACCTGAGCATCCCTATGTAAAAAAGGAAGATATTTTACCTCACAATTTCCTCAGCTCACCAGAGTGTTGTGTAAAAATGTATCTTTCAGTTACTGCCCAGCTGCAGGTAAGAAGAAAAAAAAAGAGGAAGAAATGAACAGCAGCCAATCAGGATCAGCAGTGCTGAGGGCATGAACTCTTTTAATGTGATCTCATGAGATTTCATAGTAAAATTCCTTAAACTGAATAGGGAAATAACATGAGTGTGCATGAGGCATGCTCCCTTGCAAGTCCTGGGACAGACATACTAATTTGCTGCTTAAAGTGAAAGTAAACTTAGCTCTTCAGCTCTGCAGATTTACATAAATCCTTAAAAAACAACAGCACTTTCATTCATGATATTTTTTAATTGTGTACATAAATACCCTTTTCGCCGCATTTAACCGCATATTTTTGGCATCTTCAATTCAGCCCGTTGCAGATGAGTCAGTTTATTTCCTGGTCACGTTTTTTGCAGTTACCAATTGACTTTCTGGCCGATCGGCGGCCAGAAAGCTACGTCACAGCCTGCTCGCATCGAATGCGCATGCGCGGAGTCCAATATAAGCACGGTGATGTCAGTCGCGCGTTCACAATTCGCGCATGCGCATTCCTGACGATCATTTGCTGCCAAGATTTTCAGCGTCCTAGCCAAACAGTTTGACGCATGCGCGTTTTCAATAGGGGATGAGAAAGTTCGCATGCGCATTTGTACGCCGATCGCCGATTAGCGCATGCGCAATAGATCACAAAATCGTGCACGAGCTTTCAAGCCTACGTGTAGAGCGGGTGGGACCGCTCTATACGTAATGAATACAAAATCCAGGAAGAGGAGGGTGGGAGGAGTAAAGCCAAGAACGGTAGGGAAATAAATAATAGAAATATAAACAATTAGATTGAAGTAAACGAAAAAAAAACATGCGAAAATGTTATATTTCACCTATAGATTATTATGATATATTGCAATGAGGAATAATTTACTTTCACTTTAAAGTCCTTTACAATGGGGTGTGAATACATTTTTACATTGAGATGTTCAGGAGATATTTTCTAGTCAGCTTTTTACAGCTATGCTGAATCACTTTCAAGTGTTTTAACATTTGGGTATCATGGCCCTTTAAGATTTATTTTAGCATGAAAAACAGAGGAGGGATGTTAATCTGTGAATAGGTGGGTTTTCAAAGAGCATCTGAAGCTATATAAGGTTGGAGACAATTGATACTTCCATCCACCTTCTGTGCTGTAAGATTAACCTCATCTTGTCTATTTGTGTGTTTATCCTTTAGCAAGGGTCCTTCATGCTTATCTGTTATAGATAGTAGTTTGAAGGTAAGACAGTGGCTACCCCTAAGATTTATCTACTTGTTTTAATCAGCTACCAAACCAAGTAAAATATATATTTTTTTACCATAAGGTGGCGCTCATGTTACATAAGACCTAAAACTGTGTATATTGGTAGAGGATTTTATCTTTATACAGTGTTCCTACAATTACTATGTGCTTACCACTGCAAAAGAAATGGGGGTATCACTATAGTGTGTGATTCCTTAGAGAGCAGAAAATAAGTTTACTTGCACTTACAAGCAGCTGAAGATAAACAGGAAGAATGGCCATATAGCCCCTTTATGCCTCACAACCACACTTCCTGTTTATTTGTGACTTCCTGTAAATGTTTGGCAATGGGGGAACTTATATTGAGCCGCAGAGGATAACCCACTATGGTGTGCACAATTTCATTTTTATTGTGGCAGAAAAAACCTTTATCCTACGTGAACCTGTGAATAGGGAGGCTGCTGCAGCCTGACTTTATTTGTTTTTAAGTTTAAACTTTATATGTTACTGTGAATAATATATGGATTCTTGGTAAGTAATATTTATGTTAAAAATGCAACCATTTTATGCAGATTTTCATGGTTAATTTAAATTTAAAAAGTGTTCTAAGAGAAAATTTTAAATTAAAATAACATGATTATGTATTACATAAATATGTTTAATGATAAAATATTTTAGCAGTAGTAATGCTATAAAAAAAAAGAACTGTGTCACTTACATTTATAATGCTGAAAAACAGACAAAGTCTTCTGGTTAATATGGAAAGACTAAGGAGATTTTGAGTTTAGCTCGACTCTGGCAGTTGCAGAAGCTTAAATATAAGGTAATCACAGAGGTAAAAAGTATAGTTCTATAACAGTGTTGGTTAAGCAAAACTGAGGAATGGGTAATAAAGGGATTATCTATTTTTTTAAACAAACAAGACACTTTTTTAAGTAGACTGTCCCTTTAAAGTGCCATAAAAAAGGTTGAGATCTGTGCGTATCCTAAAAGGGATAATTAAAAAATAGTTTGCATTAAAAAAAAATTAAAAAATTGCTGGCAAGTATTTTTAAATAATTTCAAAAATACTTACATAGCCATGCTGCCTGGAGCACTGTGCTCCACCCCCCTTATCAGTGTTTAGACACAGGCATTGTATTTCAACTGAGTTCACAGCTTCTAGGCTGCTCCAGCAGATAATCCCTAGGCACTTTTGTATTCTACCAAAGCAACAATAGAGATAGATACAGCCATAAAAAGAAAATGTATCCTTACCTGATAAATTTATTTCTTTTTTGACACAATGAGTCCACGGATCATCTTAATTACTGATGGGATATTCACCTCCTGGTCAGCAGGAGGAGGCAAAGAGCACCACAGCAAAACTGTTAAATAGCTCTTCCCTTCCACTCCAGTCATTCGACCGAAGTTAGGAAGAGAAAGTAAAAGCCAAGATGCAGAGGTGTCTGAAGTCTAGAATAACCCACAATCTGTCTAAAAGAGCAGGGCGGGCCGTGGACTCATTGTGTCAAAAAATAAATAAATTTATCAGGTAAGCATAAATTTTCTTTTTTAAGACTCGATGAGTCCACGGATCATCTTAATTACTGATGGGATTCAATACCCAAGCTAGAGTACACAGATGATACATGAGGGACAAGACAGGGAACCTAAACAGAAGGCACCACTGCTTGAAGAACCTTTCTCCCAAAAACAGCCTCAGCCGAGGCAAAAGTGTCAGATTTGTAAAACTTTGAAAAAGTGTGAAGAGAGGACCAGGTTGCAGCCTTGCAAATCTGTTCTACAGAAGCTTCATTTTTGAATGCCCATGAGGAAGCAACAGCCCTCGTGGAATGAGCCGTAACTCTCTCGGGAGGCTGCTGTCCAGCAGTCTCATAAGCAAAACGTATTAAAACGTTACTGTCCCTTTAAAATTTAAGTTAACTTTTTTACTACATGAGGAAAAATGTGCTCAAAAAAGATCATAAGCTAATCAAATTACTTTAACTCAAAAAAGTTTGATTACATAAACCGGTACTGTGTCTTTAAAATTTAAAAGGTACATTTTTTACTGCATTAGGAAAAACGTACCCCATCAGCTAATCAAGGAAAAATTCAGACACCCTTACACCTCAGCAACTCTGCTGAGGCACCTACCTGCCAACCGGACTCACTCCCTGATCGTATCTTTTGGTACTGTTCCGATCCAGATCTTCAGGACCCCAATAGCGCTAAAACCGCTTACTCAATTGAGTAAAAAACGATGCGGTTTTAGTGCCACGATGTGCAGACGTCCATGCAATGTTAGAACGGCTGAATACTGCACAGTTTACAGGAAGCGCGCAAAACCGATAGTCCTGCCCATCGTGGGCGTTACAGAAAAAATCATTATCCGATCGGCTTATATGTGTACATAAACGGTTAGGGAAAATAACCACCATAATCAAAAAATTGAGCTTAACTCCCAGCCCCAGTGCCTGTACTTATGGTTGTCCAATACCCTCCAAATAAGAGAGCTTGATGTCCCAACATAAAGAGCCCCTTGCTGAGCCTCATATGTTATCAGTGATAAAATTAAAGTGCCCATTTTCCTCTGAGTTTCTTTCTTTCCCAGAATAAAAAAAAAGTCAGCACTTACCTTTAACTTTGTCCGACAGCAGGACAGTCCAACAGGTTTAAGAGGTCCTCTCCCTCCCATATCCCTGTGGAAAATGATAAAGCCTTAGTAAATTTGCTTAGGCTATCAGGATAAGGGCATCATAAATGTATGGGAGGCGCAGTGAGAATTATGTCCCACAAGTTCCCATTGCTCTAAAGCCACCAAAGCCCTACTGAAGATACTAATATGGACTACTAATATGGACTACAGCTACACCCTAGAACAAAGCAGCACAATCTTGTACTACTTTAAAAATAATAAACTCTTGATTGAAGAATCTTTCTTAACACCTCACTTTACCTCTTCCTATCACCAACGTAGGCAAAGAGAATGACTGAAGTGGGAGGGAAGGGAGGAGCTATTTAACAGCTCTGCTGTGGTGCTCTTTGCCTCCTCCTGCTGACCAGGAGGTGAATATCCCATCAGTAATTAAGATGATCCGTGGACTCATCGTGTCTTATAAAAGAAAGAAATTGTGTGGGTGAGATAGAGCTGTACAATTCGGAAACTGAAATGAAAGGGTTAATGATGAGGCACTGCAGTATACATTTGCAGGTAAAGTAATTAAAGTACATATTATTATATTTTGTCTCTATCCCAACTTGTTTTATCTCTCTTTAGGTTTCTTGTGTGAGTGATGTCATGGAAGTGGTTTAATAGATTATTTTTCTGCCAATATTCCACAACATCACTACTTATCTTCTCATTTTTTCAATTCAAGCTACATATATGATTACAGTAGGAGTAAGGCGTAGGCCAACTTTATAAAAGCTGTTGTACTTACCTATAAACTAGGGATCATTTAATGTTGTTATGGAATATGAACAGAAAATGTAATGACAGTTTTTCTCTTATCCACATTCACCTAGATTTAGAGTTTTGTGTTGGCCTTAAAAAGCAGCGTTAAGGGGTCCTAACGCTGCTTTTTAACGCCCGCTGGTATTACGAGTTTGGCAGGTACAGGTGTACCGCTCACTTTTCTTCCACGACTCGAGGCTACCGCAAATCCCCTTACGTCAATTGCGTATCCTATCTTTTTAAAGGGATTTGCCTAACGCCGGTATTACGAGTCTTGGAAGAAGTGAGCGGTACAGCCTCTACCTCCAAGACTCCTACCGCATAAAAAAGTCAGTAGTTAAGAGTTTTATGGGCTAACGCCGGAACATAAAACTCTTAACTACAGTGCTAAAAGTACACTAACACCTATAAACTACCTATGAACCCCTAAACCGAGGCCCCCCATCGCAAACACTGTAATAAAATTTTTTAAGTCCTAATCTACCGACCGGACATCGCCGCCACCTACATTATCCCTATGAACCCCTATAATCTGCTGCCCTCAACATCGCCGACACCTATATTATATTTATTAACCCCTAATCTGCCATCCCAACGTCGCCGCCACCTACCTACACTTATTAATCCTTAATCTGCCGACCGGACATCCACGCCATTATAATAAATGTATTAACCCCTAAACCGCTGCAATCCCGCCTCGCAAACACTATAATAAATTGTATTAACCCCTAATCAGCCCCCCCAACTTCTCCGCAACCTATCTACAATTATAAACCTCTATTCTGCCGCCCCCAACGTCGCCGCTACTATAATAAAGTTATTAACCCCTAAACCTAAGTCTAACCCTAACACCCCCTAAATTAAATATAATTTAAAAACAACGAAATAAATTTACTATAATGAAATAAATTATTCCTATTTAAAAATAAATACTTACCTAATACTAACACTACCCCATTGAAGATCACCCTACCTGGAGCCGTGTTCACCCAGCCGGGCACCGATGGGCCAGAAGTGGACATCCGGAGCAGCAGAAGTCTTCATCCGATCGGGGCAGAAGAGGTCCTCCAAGCGGCAGATGTCTTCATCCAAGCGGCATCTTCAATCAACCGGAGCGGAGCCATCTTGAATCCAGCCGACGCAGAGCCGTCCTCTTCTTCCGATGTCCTAACAGCGAATGAAAGTTCCTTTAAATGGAATTAAGGTAGGAAAAATCTGATTGGCTGATGTAATCAGCCAATTGGATTGAAGTTCAATCCGATTGGATGAGCCAATAGAATGCGAGGTCAATTCTATTGGCTGATCCAGTCAGCCAATCGGATTGAACTTGGTTTTTTTTAAGGGGGAATCGGGTTGGTGTCTTGTATTTTTTTTTTTTACAGGTAAAATACATTTATTTAACAGCTCCAAGATGGCGTCCCTCGAATTCCGATTGGCTGATAGGATTCTATCAGCCAATCGGAATTAAGGTAGGAAAAATTCAATTGGCTGATGTAATCAGCCAATCGGATTGAAGATAAATCCGATTGGATGAGCCAATAGAATGTGAGGTCAATTCTATTGGCTGATCCAATCAGCCAATCGGATTGAACTTAGGGGGGTTTTTTAAGGGGGGATCGGGTGGGTTTTAGAGTAGGGGTGTGTGGGTGGTCGGTTGTAATGTTGGGGGGGTCTTGTATTTTTTTTTACAGGTAAAAGAGCTGATTACTTTGGGGCAATGCCCCGCAAAAAGCCCTTTTAAGGGCTGGTAAAAGAACTGATTACTTTTGTAATTTAGTATAGGGTAGGGAATTTTATTATTTTGTGGGGCTTTTTTATTTTATTAGGGGGCTTAGATTAGGTGTAATTAGATTAAAATTCTTGTAATATTTTTTTATTTTTTGTAATTTAGTGTTTGTTTTTTTGTACTATAGTTTAGTTTATTTAATTGTATTTTAGTTTAGATAATTGTAGTTGGTTAATTTAGTTAATTTATTGATAGTGTAGTGTTAGGTGTATTTGTAACTTAGGTTAGGATTTATTTTACAGGTAATTTTGTAATTATTTTAACTATGTAGCTATTAAATAGTTATTAACTATTTAATAGCTATTGTACCTAGTTAAAATAAATACAAAGTTGCCTGTAAAATAAATATAAATCCTAAAATAGCTACAATGTAACTATTAGTTATATTGTAGCTATCTTATGGTTTATTTTATAGGTAAGTATTTATTTTTAAATAGGAATAATTTATTTCATTATAGTAAATTTATTTCGTTTTATTTAAATTATATTTAACTTAGGGGGGTGTTAGGGTTAGACTTAGGTTTAGGGGTTAATAACTTTATTATAGTAGCGACGTTGGGGGCAGCAGATTAGGGGTTAATAATTGTAGGTAGGTTGAGGCGACGTGGGGGGGGCAGATTAGGGGTTAATACATTTATTATAGTGGCGGCGATGTCCGGTCGGCAGATTAGGGGTTAATAAGTGTAGGTAGGTGGCGGCGACGTTGGGGGGGGGGGGGGCAGATTAGGGTTTAATAAATATAATATAGATGTCAGTGATGTTGGGGGCAGCAGATTAGGGGTTCATAGGGATAATGTAGGTGGCGGCGGTGTCCGGAGCGGCAGATTAGGGTTTAATAATATAATGCAGGTGTCAGCGATAGCGGGGGGCGGCAGATTAGGGGTTAATAAGTGTAAGGTTAGGGGTGTTTAGACTCGGGGTTCATGTTAGGTGTAGACTTAGAAAGTGTTTCCCCATAGGAAACAATGGGGCTGCGTTAGGAGCTGAACGCTGCTTTTTTGCAGGTGTTAGGTTTTTTTTTCAGCCAGCTCAGCCCCATTGTACCCTATGGGGAAATCGTGCACGAGCACGTTTTTCCAGCTTACCGCTACCGTAAGCGACGCTGGTATTGCGGGTTGAAGTGGAGCTAAATTTGGCTCAACGCTCAAGTTTCTGAGGCTAACACAGCCATTCAGAAAACTCGTAATACCAGTGTTGGCTTAAGGGTGCGCTGGAAAAAAAAGGCTCGTTAGCAACACGGGTCTTTACCGACAAAACTCCAAATCTAGCCGATTATGTTTTACATTGTTTGCCTTAAAGGGATTGAAAGGTCAAAATGAAATTTGCAAAGGTGCATTTTAATGTGAAATGCAATACACTTTCATTTTCTAATAAAAGTTATTACTGTTTTTCTGTGGCATACGCACATATCCTGTGAGAGCCGTGCACCAGTATTTAAACACGTCACCTGCTCAGAGGGTCAGCAGTAGCTTGTATGACACAAATTACGTCTTCAGAAGCAATACACACCACAGTCACCTCTCTGAGCATGCATAGAGTTTAAATACTGGTTCATGGGCCCTCACAGGATATTTGAGTATGCTGCTGAAAACCAGAATTTTTACTAGAAGCATTTTTTTATGAAAGTATATTGCAAAAATGCTTTTATTTCAAACTGAAATGCACCTATGCACATTTAGTTTTTTACCTTTCTATCCTTTTAACCCCTTCCCGTCGTTAGGACATTCCATGCCGTCCTAACTGCGCTGGGATTAAGCACCATTAGTATGGCATGGAACGTCCTAGCGTTTGGCTGTCCTAAAGCTAAATGGGATTGCATGCTGGATGGCGTGCCTAGCGTCCTGGGCATCCCCCCCTACCCAATCCCATCATTGAAATCATGAGATTGCATGAACGATCGTGTGATTTCAACTTTTACTTGTTTACATAGACAAATAAGTCCTGGCGGTTTGTTTAAAATTGTGCTTTGTACCAAATTCCCTAAATAGGCCAAGAAGCAAAATCTTTAAAGGGACAGTCTACATCAGAATTTTTATTGTTTTAAACCATAGATAATCCCTTTATTACCCATTCCCCAGTTTTGCACAACCAACACAGTTATATTAATACACTTGTTACCTCTGTAATTACCTTGTATTTAAGCCTCTGCAAACTGCCCCCTTATTTCAGTTATTTTGACAGGCTTGCATTTTAGTCAATCAGTGCTTACTCCTAGGTAACTCCACGTGCGTGAGCACAGTTTTATCTATATGACACACATGAACTAACACCCTCTAGTGAAGAACTGCCAAATGCATTCAGATAAGAGGCAGCCTTAATGGTCTAAGAAATTAGCATATAAGCCTACCTAGGTTTAGCTTTTCAACTAAGAATACCAAGAGAACAAAGTGTTTTAATTTTAAACTTTTAACTCATCAGAACAGATCAATGTGCAGTAAGCTGACTTGATAAAATAAGGTCGGAGTAGATAGAAAAAGGAAGTGTTAATCTTTGTTGTCATTACCTTATACAGGACAGCTTTGTGTAGAAGATGTACCTGCTATGGTTTTGTGCAAGCCAAAGCTACTGCCGCTGAAATCGGTAACTCTTGAAAAGTTGGAAAAGATGCAGCGTAACGCACAAGAGACCATTCGTCAACAAGAAATGACAGAAAAAGATCAGCTTGTGAACCAATCCTGAATATGAAGACCAGATATGAAAGTTAAACAAATGCTCTTCAGCATTATGTTTTATATACATGAGTACATCATTCAAAAATATATTGTATATTGAGCGCTGTAATGTAGTCACTTTTGGTGTAATGTAGCCTGTAAGGTCCATTCTAGAGGACCCTGCAATTTATTTTTTAACGCTTTGCCATAGTGAGCACTCTAGAATATGTAAGATGCTTGTGTGAGTGCTTACCAATAGGGGGCATCACCATAGAATGCATTCAAACTGCACAGAACTTGAGAACTACATTTTAGATATATTCCTTTGAGACATGAAACATTAACAAGATAAGGTGTCTGTATATAGAGACAAGCCCACTTACTTTTATGTGTTCAAAAGAATAATGGAACACAATGCAGTACAGATATACAGAATACAAACCAGGGACACCAGTAACATTAATTATAGAAATGGAGCCAATAATTTCCAAAGTGATCTGTGTGGGACTGCAGATATACCGCTCCTACCCTTGAACACGGGCACACAGTAGAACCACATACTTGGATTACAAGGTGACTTACCATTCATGAAAAGCGGCAAGTCGAACAGCCTAATTCCTGTGGCTTGAACTCTTGACGGATCCACTGCCGGAGGTATCGAGCACAGTTTCAACTCGTATCCAACTCCTTTCTGGTGTCCCACTCAACAGTCTCGTATTTTCATTGGTATTAACGTCATGAAACAAAGAGAGGTTCATGCTCTGTTTACTCTGTTGTATATCCCTGGTTACCTGGCATCATCAGCAGGCATACTGTAAAAAGGAAGCGCCCAATTCTGTTATTATACACTTTTTGTCATCGGAGTCCTGTAAAAAAGGGCACAAAACAGTGTATAAATATAAAAATCAACAGTTTTATTTGTAATCCATTAAAAACAGATGTAAATGCTTACAAGTTTGACCCTTTGTGATCTGCTTTTAATGGATTACAAATAAAACTTTGATTTTTATCTTCATACACTTTTTTGTGCCCTTTTTTTCTGGACATGAATCGGGTTGAGATTGTTATATAAAATGTTTAATTCTGTGTATTAGTAATCTGTCATTTATTTATTGTTCCTCTAATAAATCTGTATACGTGTCTTTGTTATGATGGTGGAAAACCTACTCATCTCCTATCCCATATTAAAACTAAATGTTCTGGATTTAGAAGTATTGAAAATATCACTAATCTACAGAATGCAAAGACTGACAAATGACAGTATTGAAAAAATATTGTTCTGCGTGATGGAGATAGATTTAGTTCACTGTGCTAATAAAGAGGTGAAGAACAGATGTTCTTATTAATCCTCTTCTGATGCTCTAATCACACAAATTGTGCGTTTATAGCCGCTTGACATTTGTGCTGTTGTAGAAATGTTTACTTATGTGCTTCTTCAATAAATTTTAAAGCTAAAAATGACTTTCTGATCAGTATGTTATAGTTTTCAGTAAAAGAAAATCAAATTATTAATTTTTTTAGACAACTTTTCCCCCTTATAAGTGTATGATTTCTTGATTAATAAGTGAATCGGAAACATTTGCTTCAGAACTGGCAACTATTTCCTACGTTTTATGTATTTTTCCTTTGTAATATGAAACATAAACTTTAACTTGCTTTAATTATAATAATTTGAGTAATTGTTATGCATTTCACAGAATGCCTTTTTTGCCCAATGAATAAAAGGTGGGTTGTTGAAGGACAGCTAGAGAGTATCTGTCCATTGAAGATATTTACCTTCTGGATTTTTATCATAGCTAGGAAAAAAAACTGAAATAAATAACACCACATCATGGTTTAAAAAATTTGACGTCTTGGACGTACTCCCATGGCCCTAAATGTAATAGGGAGATTGCTTGTTTACGCATGCCATTTTAAGCAGTTATTTATACACATTAATTTCGTTGCTAGAAATAAAAAGAGTCATACTGTTCATATTGGAGCAGATTGTACCCTAGGTGAAGGCTCACCATGGCTGGTAGTAAATGGATGAAATTAAAAAAAATGTGACTGAGGTCTGCAATTTTATTTTTCCCATAAGAAGTAGTGCTCCTAGCCTTCCCTTGGTAAATCTTACAATACAAAGCAACCTCTTTTTCTCATGAGCATGGAAGTAAAGGCCTCTGCTGTTTATAGGCTCATACAATTTCCAGTTTATTTTGGAAGTTGAAATAGTTTACCATAACCACTCAAGGTTTCTTTAGAAATGTATTGGTGTGTTTGAGCCTCACTCTCTATAATGTATTTAGTGTTTTGTATTGTATTTGGATTTTTTATCGGTTCTATGAGACAAACAATTGTTAAATTATTACTTTGTAATTGTTAGGTGTTATTTTCAGGGGGGAAGAGTGTCAGTCAGCACTTGGCCTGGATCATACACTGTCACCTGGAAATGAATAGGTTATTTGATGGGATATCCCAGAGAACAGGAATCAGACCACACAGCAATCAGTCTAACATATGTTCTGTTTATTAGAAGATGCACAACACTTCTTATAGGCAATAATTACAGCATATAGGGTTAAAAAGTGACATATTCATAACTACATCATCTCACACCATATTTCATGAACAAAAGAAGCTTATTAAAATAATTGGGTGAAAGTGGAGTATTTCTTATAACAATAACAAAAATACATCTGGGTGCATATCTCAGCCCAAAGCAAGGCCGTTTGGACATCTTACCTAGATAACGGGCTTCCAGGTGCATTGCCAGGAACATTCACAAGGCCAATCTAACTTATACAATTCTTACTAACATCAGCATATTTCTCACTACATAGTGAACTTTTCTTAGACAAGATGGATGCCTAAGACAAAATGGCAACTCGAACAAGATGGCGTCGGTAAGGCTAACATATCCTAACATACCACTCTTTTTTCTAACAGAATAACATAAAATAGAAAAGCACAGAAAATTAGTAAATCCTTTAACAACAATATAATCCTAATACTTCGGTATAACATGAATCTATGTGAGAATACTGTAGAAAAATGTATTCACATTTACTGCTATAATTTTAAAGGCCAATAGGGCACAATTTGTCACTGCACATAGGTGTGGCCTCTCCAATACTCTCCGTCTACCTCCCAGCATCCTCAAACTACTGGTCTATCTGCACAAAGACCCAACCAGCCCCCTATCTACCCCCAAACAATGCTGCATCTTTATCTCTCCACCTGTATTGCTAGCACCCCCCAATATTTCTGACAGTCTCTTGCTCTGTAAATTCTCCACAGTGAAGCCTGACATGGGAACAGCACAAGTGTCTCAGGGTGGCCTCTGATCACTTTTAAGAACAGTCCTTGTCCTCTTAGAGCTCCACCTTCCTCAGACACTCTGCTTCAATACCATAGTCCATTTGCAGTAGGGGTGCTTATCCAGTGTTCTTCTGCAGGTAGATGCTGGAAGTCTGATGGTTTGTTCATGGGTAGACAAGGAAAGCCAGTGGATCCTCATAGCAAGCAGACACTCGAGTCAGAAGGAGTCTAAGAAGAAAACAAAACAGCACAAGATGAGCACACACCCCGATACAATCACAATTATGTCCAAATAAAACATCTTTCACCTTTTTGTAAGCATCACAATACCTTTAATAGCTTAACTTGCCCTATGTCATTTGAAACCAGGAAAACATTGTGGATATATAATACAAACTAAATACATTGATTATACTTTTACAGAGAATAACAGCTTCTCTATACAATTTAAATAATACTTCATGAATACTGAGCAAGTGAAAACTGCTAGACTTCATCAAAAGGCTTTATTGCTATGCTAAGTAACTTATGCTAAGGTCTGCCCTGCAACCAAAATGAAAAGTAAAACAGTCAATAAAAAACAAAATTTATGCTTACCTGATAAATTTCTTTCTTTTGCGATGTACCGAGTCCACGGTTTCATCCTTACTTGTGGGATATTATCCTTCCTAACAGGAAGTGGCAAAGAGTGCACCCACAGCAGAGCTGTCTATATAGCTCCCCCCTTAATTCCACTCCCCAGTCATTCGACCGAAGGCCAAGGAAGAAAAAGGAGAAACTATAAGGTGCAGAGGTGACTGAAGCTTTTAATAAAAAATACCATCTGTCTTGAATAGACAGGGCGGGCCGTGGACTTGGTACATCGCAAAAGAAAGAAATTTATCAGGTAAGCATAAATTTTGTTTTCTTTTGCATGATGTACCGAGTCCACAGTTTCATCCTTACTTGTGGGATACCAATACCAAAGCTTTAGGACACGGATGAACGGGAGGGACAAGACAGGAACCTAAACGGAAGGCACCACTGCTTGCAAAACCTTTCTCCCAAAAATAGGCTCCAAAGAAGCAAAAGTATCAAATTTGTAAAATGTTGAAAAGGTATGGAGCGAAGACCAAGTCGCAGCCTTACAAATCTGTTCAACAGAAGCATAATTTTTCAAAGCCCATGTGGAAGCTACCGCTCTAGTAGAATGAGCTGTAATCCTTTCAGGAGGCAGCAGTCTCATAAGCCAAACGGATGATGCTTTTCAGCCAAAAGGAAAGAGAAGTAGCCGTAGCCTTTTGACCCCTACGCTTTCCAGAATAGACAACAAACAAAGAAGATGTTTGACAAAAAATCTTTGGTTGCCTGCAAATAAAATTTCAAAGCATGAACCACGTCCATGTTGTGCAACAGATGTTCCTTCTTAAAAGAATGATTAGGACACAGAAGGAACAACAATTTCCTGATTGATATTCCTGTTAGTAACAACCTTAGGTAGGAACTCAGGCTTGGTACGCAAAAATACCTTATCAGCATGGAAAACAAGATAAGGCGAGTCACATTGTAATGCAGATAGTTCAGAAACTCTTCGAGCTGAAGAGATAGCAACTAGGAACAAAACTTTCCAAGATAAAAGCTTAATATCTATGGAATGCATGGGTTCAAACGGAACCCCCTGAAGAACTTTAAGAACTAAATTTAGACTCCATGGCGGAGCAACAGGTTTAAACACAGGCTTAATTCTAGCTAAAGCCTGACAAAAAGCCAGAATGTCTGGGACATCTGCCAGACGCTTGTGCAACAGAATAGACAGAGCAGATATCTGTCCTTTTAGGGAACTAGCTGACAATCCTTTCTCCAATCCCTCTTGGAGAAAAGACAAAATCCTAGGAATCCTGATTTTACTCCAGGAGTAGCCTTTGGATTCGCACCAAAAAAGATATTTACGCCATATCTTATGATAGATTTTCCTGGTAACAGGCTTTCGAGCCTGAATCAAGGTATCTATGACCGACTCAGAGAAACCCCGCTTTGATAGAATCAAGCGTTCAATCTCCAAGCAGTCAGTTGCAGAGAAATTAGATGTGGATGCTTGAATGGACCTTGAATCAAAAGGTCCTGTCTCAGTGGCAGAGTCCATGGTGGCAGAGATGACATGTCCACCAGGTCTGCATACCAAGTCCTGCGTGGCCATGCAGGCACTATCAAAATCACTGAAGCTGTCTCCTGTTTGATTCTGGCAATCAGACGCGGAAGGAGAGGGAAAGGTGGGAACACATAAGCCAGGTTGAATGACCAGGGTACTGCTAGAGCATCTATCAGTACTGCCTGAGTATCCCTTGACCTGGATCCGTAACGAGGAAGTTTGGCGTTCTGACGAGACGCCATCAGATCCAATTCTGGTTTGCCCCATAGCTGAACCAGTTGAGCAAACACCTCCGGATGGAGTTCCCACTCCCCCGGATGAAAAGTCTGACAACTTAGAAAATCTGCCTCCCAGTTCTCTACTCCTGGGATATAGATCACTGACAGATGGCAAGAGTGAGCCTCTGCCCATCGGATTATTCTTGAAACTTCTATCATCGCTATAGTTATAAAATCGCAAAACAGGAATTAGACCCATTAGGCAGATATATTGTTATACAAATAGAATTAAATAATAAACTTTGGACATTTTGTAATATATACGGACCAAACGAACTTGATGTTCAATTTTGGAATAAAATAAAAAATAAATTGATCCCTTATTTGGAATGTAATTTGGTGATCACAGGAGACTTTAATATGGCTCAACACCCAGAGATAGCCAAAACTCTCCAAGATATTATGCAAGAGAAGCTACATTTTTTAGGAATTTTTGTAAAACCCTAAATCTAAAAGATATATGGCGAATACAACATCCCGATACACGTAACTATTCATGTGAATCAAAATCACATAAAAAATTTCAAGAATAGACTTATTTCTTTTAGAAGAGAGACTGCTATCTCTGGATGTTGAGTCACAGATCTCAGAGATCGTTCTGTTGGATCATGCGATAGTGAGTTTAAAACTACAGATTTGGGCGGAGCTAGCCCTCAAGCAAGAGAGACATTTCCCTGTGGAGCTCTCTCTAAACTAATTGTTTTGGACATAATTAGGGCAACTTTCTCATGCAAAATTTGAAGTGCACCTTCATACTATATCCCCTAATATAACCTCACTGAGGAGAAGTTGGCAATTTAGAGCTACCTTCATCACAAAGGTGTACCCTTGGATGTGCTTTATATAGGCACTAATACGCCGCCATTACGGAACCACGCTCCAGCAGGAAGACCCAGACTACAATACCTACCTAGCCACAGAGCGCTCACTACCAACTACCCAGCCTACTTACCACTGCTGCCCGGAGGGTCGGGGCCCCGCTCCGGTGCAGCAGCTCCACACCTCAGAGACACCCGGTGTAACGAAGCCTACCCGAAATGTCGTCAGTAAAGCCCCTCCTCACCTCGGGTCCCTGAGTCGTAGCTGAGAGGCGACCGATCCCGGAACCGAACCTGACTGCTGTTTGGCCCTCACCGGGTCTTGAGGAGTTTGAGGGCGATCCCTGCGGGCTGTGCGTCACCATCTGTGCTTTGGCGCGAACAGTCGCCATTTTGAGGCCTAAGTCTGTGAGGCGCTGCCGGGCCATACATGAAGTGCCAGCTCCAGACCCCTTCAGAGATCACCGGAAGGAGAGGTAAGAGGGTTTAAAAACACCTCATAATTACATCTGCCCTCTCACACTGCAATAAAACCCCAGGGACCGGGACAATTATTTGCCAGTAATTAACGGAGTACCTCCAATATACTCTTACAGGCAGGCTCTGACCCCTAAACTGCATGTGCTGTCTGTCATCCTAACCGGACTATACCTTGAGCCATTAGCATTTTAAGCACTGCTCGTTTGCTATACTGAGGCAGCCACGCTATTCTGCATTTCACGGTTGCTTAGTGTGGGGGACAGAACATTCACATACTGGGCAGCCCACAGACATTTATCTCCTTAATCTGACCAACCACACATCCCTACTCTGAGGACTCTCCTGAAGCAAGGGCTAATTGTTAATCACATTGGGAACATTTGCAAGCAGTGAAATCAATAAAAAGCCCCCACAGGAAAATAATTTAACCAACAACCACCTCTTGGGCATCCTCTGCTGCCTGTATCCATATGCTGTGCAGAAAAATTTAAAACCTGAGGGACTGCAGCCACAGTAATCTTACTCTTGCAGCCTTTTCTAAGAGTGTTTCTAGTGAGCCTGTCTGAACACAATAACCTGTTCCATTAATTGATGTAATCACTGCTGCTGCGCCAGCCTATGTGCCTTTGGGCTCTAAGCTCAAAGTGGAGTGTTATTACTTATGACTATCTTACTAATGCTTCCTTTTATTTACAGGTTCTATCTACAGTACTAGTTTTTGTAGATGCTTTCTGTATACTGTGCATACGTCTGCTTGATTTCTCTCTGCAGCTCTCATGCTTTATTTCCCTAATTTTCTCAGTGCAGTGGATATGTGTTGTGCTATTGAACATACTTAAACCAGCTTGACAATTGGTACACTCTTACACCCCTGGCCCACCCAAGTGGCGAGCTGGTCACTTTCACCTACCCACCCCCCCCTTTCATGTAGTATCCCCTTCTCCCTCTAAACTAAGTGATAACCCATTAGCTGTGGCCTTTGATTGCTTAAGCTCCAATACTCAGGCCATAGTATTTCCCATCATTTTGCCTTAGTTACTTGCAGGGCCTTTGCTACCTAGTATTGTTCTAAATATTGATGTATGCTACTACTTGTCCTTATTACACTGAGTTTTCTGTGGTATTCCTGTAAGTCTCGCTACACGGGACTGGCTGCATTGGTCCCCCTCGCGCCTCCTCCTTTCCGGCCCAGCTTGTCTGGGTTGGTCACTTCCACTCCCCTTTTCCCCTTCCTCTTGGTCGTATCCCCCCTCCCTGAGGTGCGTGGGGGCTCTTTGGAGCCGTCACAATTGCCGTCACACGGTCCACCTACGGGACCTTCTCTATCATAAATATACGGTTCTCATATTATGTGCAAGGTGTAATATAGGCAGAGGGCTGTGCTGGTCCCACTCTTACAGGGTAACATTTACCGTCAATGCTCTTACTAGGTGTTGAAATTTAACTTATGTGATAACCTAGATACCTCTCTCTGTCTATGTGATTCATCCAGTGGTTCAACGATCCATGTGTGTATAAGTGGTCAGGGTGGTCCTTCATTGCAACTAACTATTCATCATCTGGTCCTCCTATTTAGCCAAATATGTCGCACTCTGCTAGAAAAAATACCAAGTCCCAAGCGGCCTCAAAAAAGACTGTGCTTGACCATTTCTCTCAACCACGCAAGGAGTCTACCCATGTGAACAAGGACGTCAGCGATCCTGAGTCGCAGGATGAGGGTTCCCAATCGAGCTCTCAGTCTGTCGCCCACCTCAATCATTACATTACCGAAAGTACCCTGCAGAAACTTTTAACAACCCAGACCAAATCTATCACCACTGAGATTCAGAGAAGCTCAGCTGAACTTAAAAAAGAAATAATGGAAATTGGTGATCGAGTAGACTCACTTGAACGACAACAAGACGACCTAGCTACTAATCACTCGAACCTGCTAGCCTATGCGGAAAACCTAGCCGAGCAAATCTCCCAACTTGAGCTAAAACTAGCAGATGTGGAGGATAGAGCTAGGAGGAACAACGTCAGGTTCAGGGGCATCCCAGAAACGGTTACCACGGGTAGCTTACAGGAGTACCTCATCTCTCTGTTCACTGCACTCTTGGGCCCGCTGGAGGGCAACATGCATTCTATGGAAAGGGCCCATAGGGCTCTCAGGCCACGTTCAGTTTCATCAGACAAGCCGAGGGATGTGGTGGTCTGCTTTCACCACTTTACCTTTAAAGACCAGTTGATGCAAGTGGCATACCACAAACCCACCCTACCTGATGATTTCAAGGACATTCAACTCCTACCCGACCTCTCATCACATACATTGCAACAGCGAAAACTTTATGCCCCAACCACCACTCAGCTGAGGAAGGCCGGGATCAAATACAGGTGGGGCTTTCCCACTAAATTGATTGTGACCAGGGACAACCAAACCCACATAATCTCCTCACCCTCTATGGGGGGCACACTATTAGCCAACTGGGGCCTCCAAACTGCCCCTGACAACCAGCAAGAGGTCCGCTCTAGATTGCGGGTCACAGCTCCGGAGTGGTCCATTAAAGAACAGAGGCAGAAGCGGCCAAAACCTAACCCCCCTGACCACATTCTGAGGCCTCAAGCCTCTCCTACTTAAGGGTGTTGAACCACACTTAACTACCATTGCCATGTTTACATACTGTTATTCATTTATCTGTTTAATGTTATTGTATCTTGCTCTAGTTAGAGCCCGATTATTTATATGTTTATTTAGTAACTTTGTTTCTTTCTTGCAGAAGAGCGGGACTACTGGCACTAGTCCCTCTACCTCTTAGGCAAGGTTAGCTCCCCCCAATTTCTGGTGCCCATCCCAGGGCCCCACATAAGTGGACTACTTCCACTTGCTTCCCTTCACACACCCCCACCTAATCTTTGACCCCTATTCTTCCCTCCACCTTCGTAACAGATCTCTCAATGACCTCCCTTAGGTTCCTTACCCATAATGTTAGAGGCCTTAATACTGTGGGAAAGAGATGCCTCCTGTCCCGATCCTTGCGCCATCACAGGGCAGATGTAGGTTTTCTCCAAGAGACGCACTTGTTAGCGGACTCCCCTCCTCTCCATACATCTAAAGAATACCCAGTTTTTGAGGCATCCTCCTACGCCAAAAAAGCCAGAGGAGTAGCCATTCTAATACACAAAAGAGTGGCCTATGAACCCTTCTTCATATTTAGAGACCCTCAAGCCAGATACCTCATTCTTATTTGCAGTCTAGACCACGTCACATATACTCTGGTTTCAGTCTATCTACCGAACTCGCTCCAGCCTTGGTACCTCAAGAAAGTTCTCCTACATGTTGATAAGGTCAAACAGGGTAGAGTAATTCTTGCAGGTGATCTGAATATGGTGTGGGATGGGAAGATTGATAGGAAAACCGGCCCCTCTAAAAGACTTCCCTCCAGCTGCGACGCAACCAGTCGCAGATTTAGGGAACTTATGTGTCAGTTTACCTACTTCGATATTTGGAGGTCCTTACACCCTCTAGACAGGGACTTTACCCACTTCTCCCACCCTCACACTACATACTCTAGGTTAGACTATTTCTTCTGTCACCCCTTGGATCTGGATCTGGTCCGCTCCGCGAGCATACATCCCTGCCCGTGGTCGGATCATGACCTTGTCACCCTAGATATAGTCTCCAGCCACACTACTAGGGCCAGAGCCCCTTGGAGGCTGCCGCACCATCTCCTTTCGGATGTCCCATTCAGAGAGGAGATCAGGAAGGAGATCCGCTTCACCCTCCAGACTAATGATACCCCAGATGTTAGCGAGAACACAATTTGGGGAGCCTTTAAGGCTACCCTTCGTGGCCTCTTCATCCGCAAGCAGGCTTACCTTAGGAAGCAGGCAGGCCTCTCCCTCTCCCAGGCACACTGTAGATTGAGGGTTCTTGAGACCCAACGACGGATCTCGGATCCCATAGCACACAAATCTGAGGTGGAAGATATTAGACGGCACATCTGCCAGCTAGAATTCCACAGGACGCAATCTAACCTCCTCCGTTTAAAACACATCCTGTACTCCAAAGGCAATAAAGCAGATTATCTACTTGCCAATAAAATTAGGCAACGCACGGGTGCCGCCCGAATCCATGAAATCAAGCAGGGCACACAATCCTTTAAACTCCCCTCTCAAATCGGCCAACAGTTTAATAAGTTTTACTCTGAACTATATAATATAGGCTATGAGACGACACTTGGGAAAGCCCCTTCGGAAAATATAAGCTCATTCCTCCAATCCCTAAAACTCCCCACCCTGGACAAAACTCATAAAGAGAGTATTGACACCCCGATCACTGGCCAAGAGGTCAAGATGGTCATCAAAAAGTTGAAGTCCCTTAAAGCCCCTGGGCCAGACGGCTTTACGGCTATTTTCTACAAGACATACCTGGAAGAACTTGTCCCTATGCTCACCAGATTCTTTAACAAGGCAATGTCCACAGGGGAATTTGACAGTGAATTCTTAGAGGCCTCTATCATTACTATCCCTAAACCCAATAAAGACCCAACCCTATGCGTTAATTACCGACCCATTTCTCTCATCAACACTGACGTTAAGATCTACGCTAAAATTCTCGCTAATCGATTAGCAAAATTGCTCCCAACACTTATTGACCCGGACCAAGTTGGTTTTATTCCAGGGAGAGAGGGCACGGACAACACCAGGAGGCTCCTTGACATCCTCCTAGAAGCCAAGAGACTAGATAGGCCACTTGCAGTGCTTTCTCTTGATGCTGAGAAGGCCTTTGACCACGTCAGATGGGAATACCTCTGGCGGGTCTTAGAGAACTTTCAGTTCCCCTCGCAAATCATACGCGCAGTTAAGGCCTTATACTCCTCCCCAATAGCCTCAGTAAGAGAATTGGGATTCGATCCCACCCCCTTTTCTATCTCCAATGGCACCCAACAGGGTTGCCCCCTGTCTCCGATCCTGTTTGCGCTAGCCATGGAACCTTTGGCCGCGGCAATTAGGGCGGATAAAGAGACCTGCACGGTACGGTCCATAAAGTGGCACTATTTTGCCAATGACACTACCCTGTTCTTCTCCAGACCCCTGAGAGAGGTCCCGAAACTCCTCTCCCTCCTTGAGGCGTTTGGTACCATGTCGTACTATAAGTTAAACCACTCAAAATCGGAATTATTTACATCTGGATTCCCTGAAGAGGTCTCCAGAAGCTTATGCGAAAAATACAAGTTTATCCCTAGCAATCGGTTTGTCTCCCACCTCGGAGTTAAATTGTCCGACTCTCTCCCCCAAATTCTCGATGATAACTTCAAACCCCTATTAGCCGAGCTTCGGTCCCTGCCTATGAGGTGGAATTTCAGGTGTGTCTCCTGGTTGGGCCGCATAGCGGCCCTAAAGATGAGCTACCTTCCTAAATTTACATATGCCCTTCGCTGTCTCCCCATTAGGGTTCCCAGAACCCTTCTTATACAGTTCCAGAGCGCCTGTACCAGGTACATTTGGCAGGGCAAGCCCCCTAGAGTTACCCATAACATTCTGCAATACCCTAGAATGCACGGCGGTGTGGCTTCCCCCTCCATTTTCAGGTATGCGGATGCCGCCATGCTCACCCACATCTCCCAATGGGGAGTTAAGGGGTCAGATTGTAAATGGAGAACAATTGAACAAGCCTCCCTACCACACAATCTTGCCCTGAGGGATCTAATATGGTCGCCACCCCACTGTAGAAGGAACCTAGGCGCCACAAGCCCGATTATTCGGGAATGTCTGTCCGCCTGGGACCGCCTTCGACATAACCCTAAGGTAGCTCCCCACCCGTCTCCAATTACTTCCATGGCCGGCCTCTTGTCGGGTCTACCGGACTCACACCCGATTTCTTGGGCTAAGATGAGTGTCACGAGAGTGTCGGACCTTTGGTCCACTTTTCCTGAAGTAACCTTCACCCCCTTTAACCAACTTAATGTATCACCGTCCACCCCGCCATATATGAAGTTTGAACACTCAAGGGTCATTAGCCTCCTGTCCAGATGGGGATTCAAACCCCCTTTGCCTCGGCAACTCACCATCTGGGAAGCTAGATGGCAACAGGGCTCAGGCTGGGCAAACCACTATCCTTACACTACAACCTCATAGAAGGTGCTGCCCCAGCTGATAAAGCTCAACACATTTTAAAATGGGAACGGAGGTTAGACTTCACGAAACCCCCTGAGGAGTGTCAACGCACGCTCCTATTGACAAAGAAAACCCTTCATTGCATTACCATTCTAGAAACCTACATAAAAGTACTCACGCATTGGTATTATAATAAAGGAAGAGAGAAAACTAAGATAAAGACAGACCTTGCTTTAGTTACACCAGATGCCGAAAAGGCTTTCGATTCGATTATATGGGAACACCTGTTTTTGGCGCTAGAAAATTTTGGGTTTTTGGGCAATATAGTCAACATGCTTAGAAAAATATATAAAATATATAAAAAAAAAAACAATTATTAGTCAATGGCCTTTTGTCACAACACATTACACTGCAGAGGGGTACAAGGCAAGGATGCCCCTTGTCACCCCTTCTATTTAACGTTTCATTAGCACCACTGGCAGTATGGCTCAGACAAGAGCTAGAAGGTATAGCATTGGGAGACCAAAGAGCCATCCTATCCCTCTATGTAGATGATCGCTTATTATATTTAAGCAATACAAGGCATAGTATACCACAATCCCTTGGGCTAATTAATTGTTTTAGTAAATTTTCTGGTTATAGAACTAACCCTTTAAAGTCCGAGATTTTATGGATTCATAAGACTTTGAATAGTAATTCACTACATATATTTAAGGAAGTAGAAAATATGAAATATTTGGGTATTAAAATTTCTAAAAACCCAAGTGAATGGTATAGGCTTAACTATGAGGATATATTCGCTAATATCACAAATGAAATGAAAAATTGGAAACTATATTACTTATCTATCTCCGCTAAGATTATGTTAATAAACACAATTTTCTTTCCTCGAATCTTGTTTTTGCTACATAATCTTCCTTTATTTATTACGAAACGAGATATTAAAAGGTTTTATATAGCATGCTCGTTGTTTATTTGGGGAAAGATTTGGCCTAGAATATCGAGGATTAGATCAACCCAACAAAAAAGATATGGGGGTTTAGCGTTGCCTAGTATAGAATACTATAATTGGATTAGTATGATAAAGTTTGTGGTAGATTGGGTATCAGAAGCAAATTATGTTACTTATTATGAAATAGAAACAAAACTAGCCGAACCATTCGATTTGAGAGCTTTACTACACTGTACAGTAAAGAGGCTACCAAGTAATCTTGCATATAGTCTGACTTTTGTTAATATTATTATTGCCTGGCAGAAGTATTGTAAAGAGTTGGGGCATGATTCAAGGTCCCTCCATTTACTACCCATTACAGGTAATACCGACTTCACACCGGGGGTACGGGATCTGGTATTTCATGATTGGAAGAGGAAGGGACTTGTTTATGTGTCCCAGCTCTTTCAAGATGACAATAAGACACTATAGTCATTTGAAAATCTTTCCGCTAGATATGCTCTTCCGTCCAAGAATTTTTATGCCTATCTGCAGATAAGAAATTATGCTATGCAACTGAGTAGAATAAGTGGATTAGAGTGGGGCGCTAAAGAGATTATTAACGGAATTAAATTGTATGAGATAGGGCGAAGATCAACCTCCTATTGGTATAAATCCTTAATTGCTAAGTCCGGTCAAAATAATATAAGAATACTTAAAGAAAATATACTGAAATTAATCCCAAATATAAACGAACAGGACATTTTAAAGAGTATATCTCTCTCAACCCAAGCAACTAGTAATATAAGCTGGCGGGAAACTCAAATAAAATTACTTAACAACTATTATTTTACCCCATATAGGTTGTATAAGATCTCTAAAACTAGACAAATAAAGTGTTGTTTTAAATGCAAAAAAGAAATGGCAGATATTATTCACTGTATATGGTCATGCCCTAAAATCAATCAATACTGGAGAAAAGTTAACTATTGGTTAAATAAATACCTTGAGAAAAAAATTACTATTACATTTCGGCAGATTCTTCTTTTAGACTCGGACAGAATAAATAAAGGAGAGCAACTCTTTATTAATTTTACCATAATGGCTGTTAGAAACCAACTATTTAGAGAATGGAAAACACTAAAGATTCCCACTATTCCGGGATTAATAAACATATTAACGCTACAAATGACAATTGAATCTTATGAGGCTAAAATTAATTTGGAAACACATTTTCGAGCCTTTTTTGCAAAATGGAAAAAATTTATATGAGCTTGGCCAGTACCACTGCAACACCAATTTATAGCTAGATTTCAGAATTCCCCAATATTGCTTTCTTTGGTTTTAGAGAGTAAGTTACCATATCACTGGATAGATATAAATCAATTCGGGGCTTAATGTTAAGATAATATCTGTTTTATAAGGAAAGACTATTTTTTTTGTTTTTTTTCTCCCTCTCTCTTCCCCTCTTATATTATGTAGCACTTGAAGAATATATTATGGCATGTAACCAAAATATTGTTTGTTGTAAAGTGTATAATGTGATGTAAATTTTAAGGTACTAATGAAAATAAAGAGGTAATCCCTGTAATGATAATATGATTTATAGGTCGGAATACGACTATTGTACAGTATTACAGTATTACTCAAGGTAAAAATGTAATTCTAGTAATGAGATCTTTTTTTTTATGTTAAATGTTTGTTTGAAAAAAAAAACAATAAAATAATGTTAAAAAAAAAAAAAAAAAAAGTTTGGCGTTCTGACGAGACGCCATCAGAACCAATTCTGGTGTGCCCCATAGCTGAACCAGTTGAGCAAACACCTCCGGATGGAGTTCCCACTCCCCCGGATGAAAAGTCTGACGACTTAGAAAATGTGCCTCCCAGTTCTCTACTCCTGGGATATAGATCGCTGACAGATGGCAAGAGTGAGCCTCTGCCCATCGGATTATTCTTGAAACTTCTATCATCGCTAAGGAACTCTTCGTTCCCCCCTGATGATTGATATAAGCCACAGTCGTGATGTTGTCCGACTGAAATCTGATGAATCTGGCCGAAGCCAGCTGAGGCCACGCCTGAAGAGCATTGAATATCGCTCTTAATTCCAGAATATTTATCGGTAGGAGGGCCTCCTCCTGAGTCCACAAACCCTGTGCTTTCAGGGAATTCCAGACTGCACCCCAGCCCAGTAGGCTGGCGCCTGTCGTCACTATAACCCATTCTGGCCTGTGGAAACACATTCCCTGGAACAGATGATCCTGTGACAACCACCAAAGAAGAGAGTCTCTGGTCTCTTGATCCAGATTTATCTGAGGAGATAAATCTGCATAATCCCCATTCCACTGATTGAGCATGCACAGTTGCAGTGGTCTGAGATGCAAGCAAGCAAACGGAACTATGTCCATTGCCGCTACCATTAGACCGATTACCTCCATACACTGAGCCACTGACGGCCGAGGAATGGAATGAAGAGCTCAGCAGGTGGACAAAATCTTTGATTTCGGGGGGCGGAGTTAACTGCCAACAGGAGCAGACGTGAGGTAGGAGAGCTCCTGGCTTTGAGGAATTTAAAGTGATATTTAGGCCATTTTATTACTGTCTTTTATTAACAAACCAACCCGATATCCCACGAAGAGAGTGGCCCTACACCCTTAAGCAAAAATTTGGAGCTCACTGTCTGCTTTGGAGCTCACTGTCTGCTTTCTGTCTTCAGGCTTAAGGTGGACCCGGCTATTTCCCAGCATATCGGAGGTGCCCCTCATTTGCTCCGGAGGGTCGGGGATCCGCTCCGGAGCAAACTACTGTCACTGATAAACAAGCTGAGGGGTTACACTGCTCCCGACACTTGCTACTGGGGATTCTAAGACCCGACCTTCCTTCAAAGTTTTGGCGCGAAGTTCTGCCATCTTACCGGGTACCTTCCTTCCCCGGTGCGAAACAGCCTAGGACACAGAAGAGGGAGAGACCTACATGCCGGATCGCTTACCGCCCCTGCTGGAGGAGAGATTGGTCCGTCCTCAGGGAGCTGGCTCTTTCCCACAAGCACTAACGGGCGGCAACTGGAAGTCACAGGGAGCCGACCTATACGGTCACATCTTGCGGGGAGACCGCTGCATACACCCGGAGGTGGGGTAAGACCGGGCAGTGGGGAGGGCCTTGCAGGAGAGACACATAGCTCCGGGAGGCTAATCACACCATCCGGACCTCCTTTCCACCACTAGGCAGTCAAACAAAAGCAATCCTAGCTAGCTCACAAGGTCCTTTGGGGCCTAGGTTGCTGAGATCCTGGGAGGCCCTCCTGTAAAGAAAGTCAGGCCTGCATAGCCCTTGCCGCACATCGAGACTGCCGTGGGAACTCCTCTACCCCCCAAGCACAAAGGAGGCAAGAAGAAAAACTAACTTTATATAATAATAATAAAAAAATAAGGGAAAAAAGGGAAAAGGGGGAATAAAAGAGTTACAAAAGCAACCCTAAAAACAAGGGCACAGAACGAAGAAGGCCTTAACCACCACCCTCTAAGCCTTCCATATAAATGGGCCTGCAACCAAGTTTGGGAGGAAATTAAACTGCACGGACTCAGCACACCTTAGGTCACATTCTCTTATTGTTAAAGGAGATCTTTGTTTGGAGCAGCTCCTTCCATTTATTTAAAAACCCTATCAGCACCTGCCTCCTTGTGATTTTGGAACTTCTAATATTGACACCAGATACAGAAGGCTGCTAAACACCATCCCTACAGGCAGAAGCACCTTATCTCTCAACACTCAGAGTATAGATCCCCCTGTGTCCTACCTGGTGCCCTAGCAGGGGTATTGAGAAGTGGAACTTTGCACTCTATCCCATAGCTCACATCTGGATGTACCCTGGACTTACCCCATACCTGTTCCAATTATTTTTAAATGCCTGTCACAAGTCCCAGCTGGACCCTCACTAACTGTAGATTCTGCCCTCTCTACATTTCATTGGTAGAATTACCACTACCTAACTCACCCTTTTCAGACGCATAAATCTTACAATCTGACCATTTAGTTTGCATTACTAGCTGCTGCGTCAGCATCTGTGTCTTTGGGCCTACACCCCAAAGTGGAGTGTTATTTTGTTTTATTGCCTGCCTAACTATACTACCTTTCCTTTTTATTTTAGGTGTCACCTAAAGCAGTGATTTTAAATACCTTATAGAAAATATATATATCCTAGGTCGTGTATGCTAATTACCATTTATCCTGTATTGTGTTATAGAGGTGTATTTTCTGGTCTCACTATACGAGATTGGCTGTCTTGGTCCCCCCCCGCGCTTCTCCCTTTCCGGCCCAGCTTGTCTGGGCTGGTCACTTCCACTACCCTTTCCCCTTCCGTATGGTCGTATCCTCCTTTCCCGAGGCGCGTGGGGGCTCTTGGGAGCCGCCGCAATCACTGACACACAGTCCACTGGCTGGACCTCTTCTATCACTAAAGTAAAGGTTTAATACTATGTACTAGGTGTAATTTATTACGAGGGCTGTGCTAGCCCCGCTCTTGCAGTGTAACATTTATCATTAATGTATTAATCAGGTGTTGAAGCTTAATCCTTCTTTATCTTCGTGTTTAGTCCAGGGGTTTAACGACTCACCTGTGGGTGCATGGTCAGGGTGGGCCTCCTCTCCACCATTCTGCTATACTCCTTGGCCTCCTGTCATCACCAATTATGTCACACTCAGCTAGAAAAAACACCAAGTCCCAAGCGGCCTCAAAGCAGACTGTCCTCGACCACTTTTCTCAACCACGCAAGAAACCTTCCTCAGTGAGCAAGGACATTAGCGATCCAGAATCTCAAGATGAGGGTTCTCGGTCAAGCTCTCAGTCTGTCGCACATCTTAATCACTACATCACCGAAAGCACTCTTCAGAAACTCCTCGCAGCTCAGAATAAATCTATCACTGCTAAGATCCAGAGAAGTTCGGCTAAACTTAAAAAGGAAATCCAAGAAATAGGGGATAGGGTCGATTCTCTCGAACGGCAACAAGACGTTTTGGCTACTGACAATTCGAACCTCCTAGCCTACGCAGAAAATCTGGCCGAACAAATATCCCAACTTGAACTGAAGCTAGCAGATGTGGAGGACAGAGCTAGGAGGAACAATATCAGGTTCAGAGGCATCCCTGAGACGGTAAACACAGGTGGCTTGCAGGAGTTTCTCATATCTCTGTTCACCGCATACTTGGGCCCACTGGAGGGCAACACACATGCTATGGAACGGGCCCACAGGGCTCTCCGGCCACGTTCAGTATCATCAGATAGGCCGAGAGACGTGGTCGTCTGCTTCCACCACTTTACCTTCAAAGACCGGTTGATGCAGGCAGCTTACAACAAACCTACTTTACCCGATAATCTCAAAGACATCCAACTCCTACCGGACCTCTCCTCAGATACTTTGCAACAGCGAAAGCTCTATGCCCCAATTACTACTCAGCTGAGGAAAGCAGGGATCAAATATAGGTCGGGATTCCCCACTAAACTGATCGTGACCAAGGATAATCAAACCCACACAGTCTCCTCACCTTCTATGGGAGGCACTTTATTAGCTAACTGGGGCCTTCAAGCCGCCCCCAGCAACCAGCAGGAGTCTCGCTCCAGACTGAGGGTCACAGCACCTGAATGGTCTGTTAAATAACAGAGACCAAAGCGTTCAAAACCAAACCCCCCTGACCACACTCTAAGGCCTCAGGCCTCACCCACTTGAGGTCATTGAGTTACATTTCAATACCATTGTCATGTTCATTTCCTGTTATTTGTTTACATGTTTAATATTACTGTAACTAACTCAGGTTAGAGTTTGAGTAGATATATACGGTTAATTAGTTACTTTGTGCTTTTCTTATAGTTGAGCGGGGCTACTTGCACTAGTCCCTCTGCCTCTCAGGCAAGGTTAACTCCCCCCCAATTTCTGGTGCCCATTCTAGGGCCCCACATAGGTGGACTACTTCCACTTGCTATCCCCTATCCCACCCCCCACCCCCAACCAATCTTCGACCCCTACCTCCACTTCCCCCCTCCCAAGATTTCTAAATGGCCTCTCTTAGATTCCTCACCCATAATGTTAGAGGCCTTAATACTGTGGGCAAGAGATGCCTTTTATCCCGATCTCTCCGCCACCATGGAGCGGATGTAGCCTTCCTTCAGGAGACGCATCTGCTAGCGGACTCCCCCCCCCCTCCACACCTCCAAAGACTACCCAGTATTTGAGGTGGCTTCTTTCACTAAGAAAGCCAGAGGGGTAGCCATCCTAATACACAAAAGAGTAGCTTATGAGCCTCTCTTTATTTTCAGAGACCCTCAGGCCAGATATCTCATCCTTATATGTAATCTGGACCATGTCACATACACCCTTGTATCGGTCTATCTCCCGAACTCACTTCAACCTAGGTACCTCAGGAAGGTCCTTCTCCATGTGGAGAAGGTCAAACAAGGCAGAGTTCTCCTCACCGTTGACCTGAATATGGTATGGGATGGGAAGATAGATAGGAAAACCGGCCCCTCTAAAAGACTCCCCTCCAGCCATGACCCTACCTGTCGTAGATTCCGGGAACTTATATGCCAGTTCACCTATTTTGATATTTGGAGGTCACTCCATCCTTTAGACAAAGATTTTACCCACTTCTCCCACCCACACGCTACATACTCTAGGCTAGATTACTTTTTTTGCCACCCCACAGACCTAGACCTAGTCCGCTCCGTGAACATCCACCTCTGCCCATGGTCAGATCATGACCTTATCACCCTAGACATTGACTCTAGTCACACTACCAAGACCAGAGCCCCCTGGAGATTGCCACACCATCTCCTCTCGGATGTCCCGTTTAGGGAGGAGATCAGGAAGGAGATTTGTTTCACCCTCCAGACCAACGATACCCCAGAAGTTAATGAGAACACGATCTGGGGTGTGTTTAAAGCTACTCTGCGAGGCCTCTCCCAAGCACACTGCAGACTACGGGTTCTTGAAACCCAACGACGGACCTCGAACCCGATAGCCTGCAAATCTGAGGTGGCAGACCTTAGGCGGCATATCTGCCAGTTGGAATTCCGTAAGACACAATCCAATCTCCTCCGCTTGAAACACCTCCTGTATTCTAAAGGCAACAAAGCAGATTCTCTACTAGCCAATAAAATCAGGCAGCGTGCAGGTGACACTCGTATTCACGAAATCAAACAGGGTGAACGATCTGTCCGACTTCCTTCCCAGATAGGTCAACAGTTCCATGAGTTCTACTCTGAACTCTATAATATAGGCGATGTCGCGACGATCGGGAAAGCCCCCTCGGAAACCATAGATTCCTTTCTTCACTCCCTCGAGCTCCCCACTCTCGAAGAATCTCACAAAGAGTGCATTGACACTCCGATTATTAACCAAGAGATTAAATTGGTTATTAAAAAACTAAAGTCTCTTAAAGCCCCTGGGCCTGATGGCTTCACGGCCATCTTCTACAAGACATACCGAGAAGAACTTGCCCCTATACTTAGCAGATTCTTCAATAGGGCTATGACCACAGGGAAATTCGATAAGGAATTCCTTGAGGCCTCTATCACCACCATTCCCAAACCCAACAAAGACCCTACCCTCTGCGCTAATTACCGACCTATTTCGCTCATCAATACCGACGTTAAGATCTACGCCAAAATCTTGGCTAACCGGCTAGCGAAGTTACTCCCAACACTTATTGACCCAGATCAAGTCGGGTTTATACCAGGGAGAGAGGGTCCAGATAACACCAGGAGGCTCCTTGACATACTCCTAGAGGCCAAGAAACTGAACAAACCAGTTGCGGTGCATTCTCTAGATGCTGAGAATGCCTTTCACCGCGTCAGATGGGAGTATCTTTGGCGGGTCTTAGAGAACTTCCAGTTCCCTGCGCAAATTATATTGGCAATTACGGCCCTATATTCCTCCCCGGTGGCCTCAGTGAGAGGTTTGGGGTTCGACGCCACTCCCTTCTCTATCTCCAATGGCACCCGACAGGGCTGCCCCCTATCCCCAATTCTGTTCTCACTGGCCATGGAGCCTCTGGCTGCTGCTATTAGGATAGATAAAGAGATCTCGGGAATTACCCTACACGGTACGGTCCACAAAGTAGCCCTATTTGCAGATGATACCACCCTGTTTCTCTCCAGACCCTCAAGAGAGATTCCGAGACTCTTGTCCCTTCTAGAGACATTTAGCGCCATCTCGTACTATAAATTAAATCACTCGAAATCTGAATTATTCACCTCTGGTTTCCCCGAGGAGTTCCAATTCTATCCCCCAAATTATTGAAGATAATCTCAAATCCCTCTTGACCGAGCTTAGGTCTTTGCCTACACGATGGAACTTCAAATGTGTATCCTGGTTAGGATGCATAGCGGCCTTAAAGATGAGTTACCTTCCTAAACTCACGTACGCCCTTCGTTGTTTACCAATAAGAGTACCCAGGACTCTACTCGTACAGTTCCAGAGCGCCTGTACTAAATACATTTGGCAGGGTAAACCCCCTAGAGTAGCCCATAACGCTCTGCAATACCCTAGAATGCATGGCGGGGTTGCTTCCCCCTCTATTTTTAGGTATGTGGCTGCCGCTATGCTCACCCATATCTCCCAATGGGGTGTCAAAGATTCGGATAGTAAATGGAGGTCTATTGAACAAGCCTCCCTACCACATAACCTTACTCTAAGGGACCTTATATGGACACCACCCCATTGCAGAAGGAATCTAGACGTTTCTAATCCGATTATTAAGGAATGCCTGTCCGCCTGGGATCACCTGAGGCATAATCCTAAGGTAGCCCCTCATCCTTCCCCAATTACTTCCGTAACCGGTCTTCTGACCGGTTTACCGGACTCCCACCCGAACGCCTGGGCTCGGCTGGGCGTCACGAAGGTGGGGGACCTTTGGTCTACCTCGCCTCATACAACTTTCTCCCCCTACACCAAACTCAATATCACTCCATCCACACCCTTGTATATGAAATTTGAATACTCCAGAGTTACTAGCTTCTTATCTCGGTGGGGATTCAAACCCTCCTTGCCTCGACAGCTCACCATCTGGGAAGCTAGATGGCAACAGGGGCTCAGACTGGGCAGGCCACTGTCCTTACACTATTCCCTTATGGAAGGTGCTGCCCCAGCTGACAAAGTCCAGCATATTTTGAAATGGGAACGGAAGTTAGACTTCACGAAACCCCCCCTTGAGTGGCAACGCACGCTCCTACTTACAAAGAAAACTCTTCATTGCATTACAGTCCTTGAAACCTACATCAAGGTGCTCACACACTGGTACTACGTCCCAGCCAGACTCGCGAAAATCTTCCCTGGGGCCTCTCCCACTTGCTGGAGAGATTGCTCACATATAGGGGACATGATCCACATTTGGTGGAGCTGCCCCAGACTCAAACCTATCTGGAACAAATGTTTTTCTACATTAACCAGTTTAGGTATCAACCTACCCAGAACTCCTGAGACGGCTCTGTTCCACTTGGGCATATGTAAATTATCCAAACATCACAGTTCACTTTGTATTTACCTCCTGTCAGCTATTAAACTTAATATAGCGAGATCTTGGAAAAAATCCCTTCCCCCAGCCTGGTCGGATATTATATCCACTATGGTATACATGTACTCTATGGAGAAGAGTATCTATTATACCTCGGGTAGGACTGATTTCTTCGAACTAGTATGGTCCGATGGGAAAAACAGTTTCGATACTCTCTGGCTCCCCGCCTTCGACACCTAGATGTCAGTACACCCCTAACTACATAGGCAGAAGACCCGACCTTACCCTTATATACCTGAACTGGCCCCTTTTTCCCAAAGTCACCTCAGAATATTTTCCTTCCTTTTTCCCCTACCTTCCCCCCCCCCTACCTTCCACCCCCCCTCAATACTATTCTATGTCCTGTCTGGACACTGACACCCACTTCTTAGATATTTACGTTATGTCTGTAATGCTTACGTGTATGTTCTGATGTTCTTGTATTTGATGTACGATTGCCTCGTACAGTTGTTGTATCTATCACTCTTTTATTTCAAAAATGCCAATAAAAATTACAAATTTAAAATCTTTGATTTCCTGACCTCCGTCAGAAATATTTTCATGTCCACCGAGTCTATCAGAGTCCCTAGAAATGAAACTCTTGTGAGAGGAGAAAGATAACTCTTTTTTACGTTCACCTTCCACCCGTGAGATCTTAGAAAGGCCAACACTAAGTCCGTGTGAGACTTGGCTAGTTGGAAAGTCGACGCTTGAATTAGAATTTCGTCTAGATAAGGTGCCACTGCTATGCCCCTTGGCCTTAGGACCGCCAGAAGGGACCCTAGCACCTTTGTGAAGATTTGTGGCGCCGTGGCCAACCAGAAGGGAAGAGCCACAAACTGGTAATGCTTGTCCAGAAAGGCAAACCTGAGAAATTGGTGATGATCTTTGTGGATAGGAATGTGTAGATACGCATCCTTTAAGTCCACGGTGGTCAAATATTGACCCTCCTGGATCATTGGTAAAATAGTCCAAATGGTCTCCTTCTTGGACTTAGGAATTGGTTTAGGATCTTGAGATCTAGAATTGGTCTGAAAGTTCTGTCTTTTTTGGGAACCACAAACAGATTGGAGTAGAACCCCTACCCCTGTTCTGCTTTTGGAACTGGGCAGATCACTCCCATGGTAAAAAGGTCTTCTACACAGCGTAAGAACGCCTCTCTTTTTGTCGGGTTTACAGACAATTGAGAAAGATGGAACCTCCCCATTGGAGGAGAATCCTTGAAATCTAGAAGATATCCCTGGGTTACAATTTCTACTGCCCAGGAGTCCTGAACGTCTCTTGCCCAGGCCTGAGCAAAGAGAGAGAGTCTGCCCCCTACTAGATCCGGTCCCGGATCGGGGGCTACCCCTTCATGCTGTCTTGGTGGCAGCAGCAGGCTTCTTGGCCTGTTTACCCTTGTTCCAAGCCTGGTTAGGTCTCCAGACTGGCCTGGATTGAGCAAAGTTCCCCTCTTGCTTCGCAGCAGGGGAAGAGGAAACGGGACCACCTTTGAAGTTTCGAAAGGAACAAAAATTATTTTGCTTGGTCCTCGTCTTATTTGCCTTATCCTGAGGGAGGGCATGACCCCTCCCTCCAGTGATATCAGAAATGATCTCCTTCAATTCAGGCCCGAATAGGGTCTTACCTTTGAAAGGAATGGTCAACAGCTTAGATTTTGATGAAACATCAGCAGACCAGGACTTAAGCCATAACGCTCTATGCGCTAAAATGGCAAAAACGGAATTCTTTGCCGCTAATTTAGCCAGATGAAAAGCAGCATCTGTAATGAAAGAATTAGCTAGCTTAAGAGCCCTAATTCTATCCAGAATGTCATCTAATGGGGTCTCTGCCTGAAGAGCCTCTTCCAGAGCCTCAAACCAAAAGGCAGCTGCAGTGGTTACAGGAACAATGCACGCTATAGGTTGGAGAAGAAAACCCTGATGAACAAAAATTTTCTTTAGGAGACCCTCTAATTTTTTATCCATAGGATCTTTGAAAGCACAACTGTCCTCAATAGGTATAGTTGTACGCTTAGCCAAAGTAGAAATAGCTCCCTCCACCTTAGGGACCGTCTGTCATGAGTCCCGCATGGTGTCAGATATGGGAAACATCTTCTTAAAAACAGGAGGGGGAGCGAACGGAATACCTGGTCTATCCCACTCCTTAGTAACTATGTCCGAAATCCTCTTAGGGACCGGAAAAAAATCAGTGTAAACAGGAACCTCTAAATATTTGTCCATTTTACACAGTTTCTCTGGAACTACAATAGGGTCACAATCATCCAGAGTCGCTAAAACCTCCCTGAGCAATAAGCGGAGGTGTTCCAGCTTAAATTTAAATGCCGTCATATCTGAATCTGTCTGAGGGAAAATTTTTCCTGAATCAGAAATCTCACCCTCAGATAGCAAATCCCTCATCCCTACCTCTGAAAATTGTGAGGGAATATCGGATACGGCTACTAAAGCGTCAGAAGGCTCAACATTTGTTCTTAACCCAGAGCTACTGCGCTTCCCTTGCAACCCTGGCAGTTTAGATAAAACCTCTGTGAGGGTAGTATTCATAACTGAGGCCATATCTTGCAAGGTGAAAGAATTAGACACACTAGCGGTACTTGGCGTCGCTTGTGCGGGCGTTACTGGTTGTGACACTTGGGGAGAACTAGATGGCAAAACCTGCTTTCCTTCTGTCTGAGAATAATCCATTGCCAAACTCAAAATATGCTGTCTGCAATTTATAGACATATCAGTACAAGTGGGACACATTCTAAGAGGGGGTTCCACAATGGCTTCTAAACAAATTGAACAATGAGTTCCCTCAATGTCAGACATGTTGAACAGGCTAGTAATGACACAAGCAAGCTTGGAAAACACTATTTAATGAAAAAAACACAATTTTCAAAAACGGTACTGTGCCTTTAAGAGAAAAAAAGGCATACACAAACTGCAAAACTGCTTAAAATTACCCCAAACTTTCCGAAATTTTTACAGTATACACATCAAGCTTTAGTAAGATTGCACCACAAGTATTAAGGTAATTAACCCTCAAATGTGAAAACCGGATTGAAAAGTGTTTAAAAAACGGTAAAACCCTTGTTAGCACCTTGCCACAGCTCTGCTATGGCACCTACCTGCCCTCAAGGATCGATAATGTGGGAATAAAGCTTTGATTAGGCCCTTAGAAGTGCACCAGGACCCTTCTGTTGTAGTTTGCTGCTTGTCTATGTAAAACAACTGCGCAACTGAGGCGTGAAAATAGGCCCCGCCCCTCTCACTCAATGTTGCTGGGGCCTACACACAAATCTACCAAACGATCTTTAAGCCATGTGGATTATAAAAACCCCAAATAAGCCAAGTGAACCCTCAAAAACAGATGTCCCAAAGGAAATAAAAACAGTACTCCCAGACACACAAACGTTTGCCTAATATATCATACAAACTGAGTGCCCATAAGTTTAGCCCTTTATGCAAGCTAGTAATGCCCCTTCTAAGACTAGGATTACTGCTTACCTTTCCCCTAATGGGGATACTGTCAGCCTTTCTGTAGTTATCAAAGTCTCTGCAGAAAAAAATACTCAACATACCTCATTGCTGTATAGCAAGAAACCGTTCCTCACACTGAAGTTTTCCTGTACTCCTCAGCTTCTGCGGGAACAGCAGTGGACCTTAGTTACAAATGCTAAGATCATCATCCTCCAGGCAGAAATCTTCATCTATCTCCTGCCTGAGAGTAAATAGTACACACCGGTACCATTTAAAAATAACAATCTCTTGCTTGAAGACAAATAAAAACTAATACTTTATCACCTCTTTCACTTTACCCTTCCTGCTTAGAGCCGGCAAAGAGAATGACTGGGGGGTGGAGTTAAGGGGGGAGCTATATAGACAGCTCTGCTGTGGGTGCTCTCTTTGCCACTTCCTGTTAGGAAGTATAATATCCCACAAGTAAGGATGAAACCGTGGACTCGGTACATCATGCAAAAGAAATATTTTCTTTAAAATTAATTTCTTCACACTTTCTCTTTGAACTAGTGTTCCTTTATTCTGCAAAGCTTTTATATATAATGTTTATAATTCTCCAACTATGATCTTAATAGTCAGCAGTCTCATCTGATATAAACACTACTAGTTTACTAATTATTTTATGCAACCTAAATTCTCTCTCACTCCTGTATGAGGAAAGAATGCAATCATAACATTATTTAA
Organism: Bombina bombina; assembly: GCF_027579735.1. Classification (NCBI taxonomy): domain Eukaryota; kingdom Metazoa; phylum Chordata; class Amphibia; order Anura; family Bombinatoridae; genus Bombina; species Bombina bombina. The sequence goes on from NC_069507.1 coordinate 244,288,165, forward strand.
AACTACAAAATCTTTTAAAGGTAAACACATCCTTATGGTAAGATAATTCCTTTCATTGACAAACATTTACAAAACTCAAATTGCAGATACCATACATTTGCTTTCATAACACAGCTCCAATAAGAGTCATTGTAGGTAGAAAATATACCATCAATATAACTATAATTATACTACTCCCTAAACAAATATTTATCTGTATAATTAATATAACTTCTAGCTGAGACGTGTCCTCACTGTGTTCCACAAGGGTGAAGGGTCTAAAATATTCTGACATATTGCAGCATTTTCTTTAAACTATAAAGGTGCAAACATATTCTCTATACTCAGTGCGCCATTCAATAGGTTACAATACTGCAAGGTTTCGAGTTACACTTATCTAGAGGGTTACTTTGTTTAAGTACATAAACTACAATGTGTACTAATACAAATAAATCATACTTTTCTGCAGACAAAACTATATGACTTCTTATAACTAATATGATCAACAAAAATAACAAAATTACAAGATAATACAAAACAAGCAACATAAGTGAAGTTAAAACAATACTCCCCTAATTTAACTGTGGATGACTCTGTAACAGCGTAACAGGTCCTCAATTCCCACAGGCAAGGCACAGTCCAGACAAGGATAGTCTTTATGTTCTGAAGAAACACATCATAGGAAACAGTCATAGATTACCCAGAGTCCAGTTCTGGGGCTGGTACCAGCATACAAAGCAAAGAATGGATCCATAGATAGTTCAGCAACTTTTACTGCCGTATGGTGGTTAAAACAAACTTGACAAAAGGTCTTTTATCTTCATTTTTTCTTTTCTTCACCTAGGCACCAGGCATTTCTTTGTTTAAAAGGTTTACTTGCATTCAATCTTCAATCTTTTGGAGGGTGCACTATGGAATTTTATCTGTACAGATTTTACCTAATTATGAAAAACTCAAAAATAATTTAGTTAGTGTTTTTACTCTCTGGATACAGCTTCATGATCTCATTCTGCAAATACAAATATTGTGTTAAGCTAGCTTCTGAGGAAACAGCAAGCTAGCTGAGAAACTAGTTGCATTTTAATACACAGTGATATATGTATACACTGTGCTTTTAAAGACCATTGTTTTAAAAAAAGTGATTTTAAAACATATCACTTTACTGAGAGCCTGTCCATGTTTGTTTGCGGTTGAAGACTACAGCCTAGATTGAGACCTGTGGGAAAAGAACAGTGAGCTGGGACACTGTGAGATTCCAGTATGCACTACTAAGCACAAGTGAGTGCTGCCACACTTGTGAGTACCTGAACATCTGTTATCACATATTTGTACACCATCTGTACTTTATTACACTAGGAGGCGCCCTTCTGTGTGTTTGTTTTATACCATCACGGATTCCAATAAAGCTCATTTTCTTTCTCTGTAAATATTTCTTCTACAAGATATGACGAGTCCACGGATTTCATCGTTACTTGTGGGATTTATCCTCCTGCTAACAGGAAGTGGCAAAGAGCACCACAGCAGAGCTGTATATATAGCTCTTCCCCTTCCCTCCACCCCCAGTCATTCTCTTTGCCTGTGTTAGTAATAGGAAGAGGTAAAGTGAGGTGTTAGTTTTAGTTTCTTCAATCAAGATATTTTTTGTTTTAAAATGGTACCGGTGTGTACTATTTTTTTCCTCAGGGAGAAAATTATCAGTCTGGATTCCCAAGAGGAATGAAGAGATCCTTTTTTCTCCCATGAGGTTGATGATTTTAGCAGACGTTACTAAGATCCATTCTGGTTCCCACAGAGTTCTGAAGGTAGTGCAAGAGAAATCTTCAGTGTGGAGACCGGTGTCATGCTACAAGCAGCATTGAGGTATGTTTTATTTTCTGAGGAGACAGGTTATATCAGAAATGGCTGACATTATTCCCTGTAGGGGAAGGAGTAAGCAGTAGACATATAGGGACTATGGGTTACTGATCTTACTGGTGCATACATAATAATAATTTTGGTATGTGAGTTTATTAAGGGCTTGAAACTGGGAGAGGCTGCTGTGTTTTTACTATGCAAGGCAGCAGGCAGGCATATAGACTATGTGTTTTTAAAAGTACACTTGGGGACCACATGGCTATGTAAACCGCTTTCCATGCGGTTAGGGAGACTGTGAACACGTCGTCCATGGTGGGCGGAGCCTATTTCGCACGCTCAGACGCGCAGTTTCTCCTGACTAGAAGGCAGCAGACATTAGCTCAGGTGAGGTCAAAAGTGGATAATTCATCACTGGATCGTTGTTGATTCAATCCGCAGTACCCAGGGGGCAGGTAGGCACCACAGCAGAGCTGTGGCGAGGTGCAGGGCTGTTATCTTTGTTAAAGTTTTTTGCCATATATAAAAAGTTTTTTTCAGGGTGATTTAGCTTTGCTCCATTGCTGCAATAATTTTTTGGAAAATTTAAACTGATTTGTTTGAATATTTAGTACAAAAAATTGTTTTTTTAGTGCTGAACAGAAAAATTTTGTGCTTTTAATATTTAAAGGCGCAGTACATATTTTTCTGAAATTTGTTTAATTCACTATTAAAGGTTAATTACGACTACTGTGGCTATTGCTAGTCTGTTTAACATGTCTGAACTTGAGGAAATTCCTTGTTTTGTGTGTTTAGAAGCCATTGTGGAACCCCCTCTTACTTTGTGTACCTCTTGTATTTAAAGGGCCTTACAATGTAAAAGCATATTTTATGTAAAGAAAGTGTGCCTAAGGATGATTCTCAGTCTGAAGAGAATCAGGATATGCCATCTAATTCTCCCCAAGTGTCACAACCATTAACGCCCACCCAAGCAACGCTGAGTTCCTCAAATGCATCTAATTCTTTTACTCTGCAAGATATGGCTGCAGTTATGTCAACTACACTTACAGAGGTATTATCTAAATTACCAATGTTACAGGGTAAACGCAGTAGGACAGGAATCGATGTAAATACTGAGTCCTCTGATGCTTTGTTGGCTATTTCTGATGTGCCCTAACATGGATCTGAGTTGGGGGTCAGGGAAATTTTGTCTGAGGGAGAACTTTCAGAACCAGGTAGTTTGTTACCTCAGACAGATTCAGACATTATGTCTTTTAAATTTAAGCTAGAACATCTCCGCCTGTTACTTCGGGAGGTCTTAGCAACTTTGGATGACTGTGACCCTATTATGGTACCACCAGAGAAATTGTGTAAAATGGACAAATATCTAGAAGTACCCGCTTACACTGATGTTTTTCCGGTTCCTAGGAGAATTTTGGAGATTATTAAGAAGGAGTGGGATAGACCGGGTATACCGTTCTCTCCCCCTCCTACTTTTAGGAAAATGTATCCCATATCAGACACCATTCGGGACTCTTGGAAAGACTGTCCCTAAGGTGGAGGGAGCTATATCTACCTTGGTTAAGCGTACAACTATTCCTATTGAGGACAGCTGTGCTTTCAAAGACCCTATAGATAAATAATTAGAGGGTCTTCTAAAGAAGTTGTTTATTCATCAGGGTTTCCTTTTACAACCAACAGCCTGCATTATTCCAGTGACTACTGCAGCGGCTTTCTGGTTTGATGCTCTAGAAGAGTCTCTTAAGGTTGAGACACCTTTAGAGGATATTTTAGATAGAATTAAGGCTCTTAAGCTAGCTAATTCTTTTATTACAGATGCCGCCTTTCAAACTGCTATATTGGCGGCTAAAAATGCAGGATTTGCCATCTTAGCGCGTAGAGCATTATGGTTAAAATCGTGGTCTGCTGATGTATCATCTAAGTCAAAGCTCTTGGCTATTCCTTTCAAGGGTAAGACCCTATTCGGGCCTGAGTTGAAGGAAATCATTTCTGACATTACTGGAGGTAAAGGTCCACTAAGATGAGGGGTAAACAAAATAATTTTCGTTCCTATCGGAATTTTAAAGGAGTATCCTCTTCTTCCTCTTCCTCCACAAAGCAGAAAGGGAATTTTGCTCAGGCCAAGTCCGTCTGGAGACCCAACCTGGCTTGGAACAAGGGTAAACAACCCAAGAAGCCCGCTGCTACTACCAAGACAGCATGAAGGGGCGGCCCTCGATCCGGGACCCGATCTGGTGGGGGGCAGACTTTCTCTCTTTGCTCAGGCTTGGGCAAGAGATGTTCAGGATCCTTGGGCACTAGAGATCGTGACCCACGGGTATCAAATGTAGTTCAAAGGTTTTCTCTCAAGAGGGAGATTTCTGCTTTCTCAATTGTCTGTAGACCAGATTAAAAGAGAGTCGTTCTTACGTTGTGTAAAAGATCTCTCTACCAAGGGAGTAATTTGTCCCGTTCCACGACTAGAACAAGAGCGGGGGTTTTACTCAAATCTTTTTGTGGTTCCCAAAAAAGAGGGAACGTTCAGACACATTTTAGATCTCAATAGTCTAAACAAGTTTCTCAGGGTCCCATCTTTCAAGATGGAGACTATTCGAACAATTTTACCAATGATCCAGGAGGGTCAATATATGACTACTGTGGATTAAAGGATGCATACCTGCATATTCCTATCCACAAGGATCATCATTAGTACCTAAGGTTTGCCTTCCTGGACAAACATTTTCAGTTTGTGGCTCTTCCCTTCGGGTTAGCCACAGCACCCAGAATTTTCACGAAGGTTCTAGGGTCCCTTCTGGCGGTTCTCAGGCTGTGGGGCATAGCAGTGGCACCTTATCTGGACGATATTCTGATTCAGGCGTCAACCTATCATCTAGCAAAGTCTCATACAGACACAGTGTTGTCCTTTCTGAGAACTCACGGATGGAAGGTGAACTTAGAAAAGAGTTCACTAATTCCACAGACAAAGGTTCCCTTCTTGGGAACTCTGATAGATTCAATAACTATGAAGATTTTTCTGACGGAGGTCAGAAAGTCAAAGATTCTAAATGCATGCAGTGCCCTTCAGTCCAATCCTTGGCCGTCAGTGGCTCAGTGCATGGAGGTAATTGGATTGATGGTGGCGGCAATGGACATCATTCCGTTTGCTCGATTTCATCTCAGACCACTGCAACTGTGCATGCTCGGACAGTGGAATGGGGATTATGCAAACTTATCTCCTCAGATAAATCTGGACCAGGAGACCAGAGACTCTCTTCTTTGGTGGTTGTCGCCGAATCATCAGTCCCAAGGGACATGTTTCCGCAGACCCTCGTGGGTAATAGTGACAACAGACGCCAGTCTTCTAGGCTGGGGTGCAGTCTGGAATTCCCTGAAGGCTCAGGGTGTATGGACTCAGGCGGAGTCTCTACTTCCAATCAATATTCTGGAATTGAGAGCAATATTCAATGCGCTTCAGGTGTGGCCTCAGTTGGCTTCAGCCAAATTCATCAGATTCCAGTCGAACAACATCACGACTGTGGCTTACATCAATCATCAGGGAGGAACAAGGAGTTCCTTAGCAATGACAGAAGTATCCAAGATAATTCTGGGCGGAGGCTCACTCTTGTTATCTGTCAGCAATCTACATCCCAGGAGTGGACAACTGGGAAGCGGATTTTTTAAGCCGACAGGCTTTTCATCCGGGAGAGTGGGAACTCCATCCGGAGGTTTTTGCCTCACTGATTCTCCGATGGGGCAAACCGGAATTGGATCTGATGGCGTCTTGACAGAATGCCAAGCTTCCAAGATACAGATCCAGGTCGAGGGATCCTCAGGCCGAACTGATAGATGCCCTGGCAGTGCCTTGGTCGTTCAACCTAGCTTATGTGTTTCCACCGTTTCCTCTCCTTCCCCGGGTGATTGCTCGGATCAAACAAGAGAGAGCGTCAGTAATTCTAATTGTGCCTGCGTGGCCACGCAGGACTTGGTTCACAGATCTGGTGGACATGTCCTCTCTGCCCCTGTGGAAACCTCCAGTGAGACAGGACCTTCTCATTCAAGGTCCTTTCCAACATCCAAATCTAATTTCTCTGCAGCTGACTGCTTGGAGATTGAACGCTTGATTTTATCTAAGCAGGGATTCTCTGATTCGGTCATAGATACTTTGATTTAGGCACGTAAGCCTGTCACTAGAAAGATCTATCACAAGATATGGCGTAAATATCTTTTTTGGTGTGAATCCAAGGGCTACTCATGGAGTAAAGTTAGGATTCCCAGGATTCTGTCTTTTCTCCAAGAAGGATTGGAGAAAGGATTATCAGCTAGTTCCTTAAAGGGACAAATTTCTGCTTTGTCAATTTTGCTTCACAAACGTTTGGCAGATGTTCCAGACGTTCAGTCTTTTTGTCAGGCTCTAACCAGAATTAAGCCTGTGTTTAGACCAGTTACTCCACCTTGGAGTTTGAATTTAGTTCTTAATGTTCTTCAAGGGGTTACGTTTGAACCCATGCCTTCCATAGATATTAAGTTGTTATCTTGGAAAGTTTTGTTTTTGGTTGCTATTTCTTCTGCTCGTAGAGTTTCTGAGCTTTCAGCATTACAATGTGATTCGCCTTATCTTATTTTTCATTGTGATAAGGAAACCTGGTTTCCTTCCTAAGGTTGTTTCTAATTAGATAATTGTAGCGGAGAGGCAGTAGGATCTGTAATATCTTTTTGGTAAGCAGAGACAAGCAAGTAACTACTCTTGGTAATTGTAATAATAACCCCTTTCCACCAAGAACTAGACGACACATAGTCTTACAGTTAACGACGACTTCTTTTTCAACGGCAAAAACAACCAACTTTTAAAACAGTCTCCCCTACAAGGGGTTTCCGAACTGATACAATGACATCATCAAACATATAATTGTATTACAGTAACATACAATTTAACATGCATATTACAGTAACATACAGTTTAACATACATTTTAACCATTAGCCTAAATAACAATTCTTGCATAGTTCATAAGTGGCGAGGTTTGCCACAATGCTCCCCCAGAACCAAGCCGGCATACCCAGTCTGATCCAAATGGATTGGCTTGGGGAGGTCCGGAGGAGTGTTCATAGATCAAGGTTCAAGTTTGGTTTGTCTGGACAACCCGTCGGCGTTGCTGTTTTGCTTTCCAGGGCGGTAATGGATTGTTAAGTCAAACGGCTGCAGCGCCAAACTCCAGCACAACAGCCGGGCATTGTCTCCAGATACCCTGTTCAGCCACACCAACGGGTTGTGATCTGTGAGCAGGGAGAATTGTTGTCCATATAGATACGGCTGAAGTTTCTTGAGAGCCCACACTACGGCCAGACATTCCTTTTCGATGGCGGCGTAGCTAACTTCTCGGGGTAACAGTTTCCTGCTTAGGTAGGCCACAGGATGCTCGCCGCCACTGGCCCCGACTTGGCTCAGCACAGCTCCCAATCCAAACATAGAAGCGTCTATATGGACGAGAAAGCGTTTAGTTGGATCCGGGGCAGCAAGGATAGGGGCATTTACGAGAGCATTTTTCAGTTCTTGGAATGCTTGTTCACACTCTAGGCAACAATCTTAGGAAGATTTTTACGGGTGAGGTCGGTGAGGGGTTTGGCTAGGGTACTATAATTAGGTATGAACTTCCCATAATAGCCTGCGGAACCTAGAAAAGCTAGCACTTGGGTCTTGGTATGGGGAGTGGGCCACTTGGCTAGGCCTCTACCTTGGCCGGTTCGGGCTTCTGCTGCCCGCTACCTACTCGGTGCCCTAGGTACTGGACCTCAGCCATCCCTATATGGCATTTGCTAGGCTTAAGGGTTAATCCTGCCTCCCTAATGCAATCTAGGATCGCCCCTATATGGTTCAAATGCTCGTCCCAGGAGCTGCTAAATATAGCTATGTCATCTAAATAAGCGCATGCGTACTCTTGGGACCCATCCAGTAGCCGATCTACCATCCGCTGGAAAGTAGCCAGAGCGTTCTTCATCCCAAATGGCATGACCTTGGATTGGTACAGGCCAAACAGGGTGACAAACGCTGACTTGGGGATGGCATCCTCGGCTAGTGGGATCTGCCAGTACCCCTTACACAAATCTATGGTGGGGAGGTACTGGCCTCGAGCCATTTTATCCAGGAGCTTATCTATCCAGGGCATAGGGTAGGCGTCAGAGACGGTTTTATCATTAAGTTTCCGGTAGTCTACGCAGAAGCGGGTCGTGCCATCCCGCTTCGGCACTAGAACTACCGGCGAGGCCCAGGGCCTGTCCGAGTGCTCAATCACTCCTAACTGTAGCATCTCGTCAATCTCCTTCCGCATATGTTCTCTCACCGATTCTGGTATGCTGTAAGGAGGTTGACGCATGGGGAGGTGACCTGGGGTTTCTACCCTATGGGTGGCCAGTCGGGTACATCCAGGCACGTTGGAGAATGTGTCTCTCTTTTCCTGCAGTAGCTCCGCTATTTGAGCTCGTTTCTGAGGACTTAACCGCTCACCCAATTGTACCTCTCCCAGACCTTTGTTCTGGTTCTTCATTCCTAGGAGGTCAGGAAGAGGTAAACTGTCTGCTTCATCCGCGGCAGGGGCGCAAATAGCATTCACCTCCTCTGTGCGTTCATGGTACGGCTTCAACATATTTACATGGAGCATGCGTTTGCTGCCTGCTCCAGTACATGGGCCAATCACATAGGTGGTGTCACAGATTTGTTCCACCACCTTGTATGGGCCCTGCCAGGAGGCCTGCAGTTTATCATTTTTGACCGGTTTTAAGATTAGCACCTTCGGCCCAGTCTGAAAACTGCGGTCCCTGGCGCCCCTATCATACCAACGGCGCTGACAGGTTTGAGCCGCCTGGAGGTTGGAGCAGACGGTCTGAGTCAGGGCCTCTAGGCGCTCCCTAAACTCCAGCACGTATGGTACGATAGGAGTACCGTAACTAGTGACTTCCCCCTCCCAATGCTCTCAGATTAAGTCTAGAGAACCCCGTACGCTCCTTCCGAATAATAATTCAAAGGGAGAGAACCCCGTGGACTCCTGAGGTACCTCCCGGTAGGGGAAAAGCAAGTGGGGTAGAAACCGCTCCCAGTTCTTCTGGGTATCCATGTACGTGCAGAGCATCTATTTCAGTGTCCTGTTAAACCATTCACAGAGCCCATTAGACTGGGGGTGATAAGCGGAATTTACAATGGGTTTCACCCCACATGCCCTCCACAACTGGTGGGTAATCTCGGCCGTAAACTGGGTGCCCCGGTCCGAAATAATCTCCCGGGGAAATCCAATGCGGGAGAAGATTATGATGAGGGCATCCGCCACGGTCTCGGCATGAATATTTTTCAGAGCCACCGCCTCGGGATATCGGGTGGCATAATCCACGACTGTGAGTATATACCTCTTTTCCGAGGGGCTAGGCTTGGCTAGGGGGCCAATGAGGTCCACCGCCACTCGACTAAAAGGCTCCTCTATTATGGGGAGGGAGTGTAGCTTCGCCTTATATCGGTCTCCTCTTTTCCCTACTCGTTGGCAGGTGTCACACGTCTGGCAATACTGCCTAATATCTTTGGTGATCCCTGGCCAAAAGAAATTCTGAGTTAGGTGGTGCTTCGTCCGACTAACTCCTAGGTGGCCTGAAAGCGGAATATCGTGGGCAACCCGTAGCAGTTCTCGTCTATACCTCTGAGGTACTATTAACTGCTGAATGGACAGGGGAATAGATCCAGCCACTATCTTCTCTGCATACCTATACAGTAACCCCTTGTTCCAACCGTACCTCTCTCCTTCCCACCCTGCCTGATTCTGGTCTACCTTATCCCTATATACTTGCAACAAGGGGTCAGTGGCCACTTCGCTACCAAACTCTAGTGGAGGGGCCCAAGAGACATTAGAGGGGTGATTGCTAACCTGAGCTTCAGAGTGATCAGCCAGTGCGTTGGTGCGGGCCTGTTGTTGGGTAACCACGGGCAGTACTGCTTGTGGGGAGGTTCGGGGTGCAAACGCTGAAGTCAGCTCCCCTAAGTCGTTGCCCAAAATAACGTCTGCGGGCAAATTTTGCATAAGGCCCACTTTTACGTTCCCCGACCATGCTCTCCAATCCAAGTGTACTTTGGCTGTGGGAATCTTGTAAATGGCTCCCCCGGCCACCCCGACAGCTACACAGTCTCCGGTGAGTTGATTTGTGGAAACTAAATGTTGCCGGAGCAAGGTTATGGTGGCCCCAGAGTCACGCAGCCTTTAGACACGTCGGCTCTCCATATAGACCACTTGGCGGTGGCTTTGTAGGTTGTCCGAAGCGGCCTGTACTGGGTTTACTTTGTGTAAGATGCCCAAGGGTTCCTCGTGGAAGACTGACGGTTGGGTCTGTAGTCGGAGCTCGTTCTGGTAGCAGTGCACAGCTGCCCGGACAAGTTGTTCTGGTTGTTCCAGGTGGATCGGTTCTTGTTCCTGGGACAGTCTCTCTGAATGTGCCCTTGTTGGTTACAAAGATGGCAACGGATAGCTGATATAGTCTGGTATCGGGGAGGGGGTGGGTGGATTCCCCCTCCAGGATGGGGTAGCAGAGGTGTGGGAGCTGCAGTAAGGGTTGGGGTGACCCCAATACTGGAGCGTTGCTGTGTTCGTTGAGCTCTCCGGGTGTCTTGGTATTCGTCGGCCAAGGTCGCTGTGTTATGTACCGTGCACGATATGCATCGGCCCTGGTTAGCCGATGCGCCCACTCAGTGTGGGTATCTTTCTCCAGCTTCTTCGGGTCTCGGAACCGCTGTCGGTATGCCTCTGGGGTAATAGCATACCTAGTCAGGATGGCCTGTTTTACCTTCTGGTAGTCCCTGCTGTCCTCATCTGGTATGGTGCGGTAGGCTTCAGCGGCCCGCCCGGATAACTTGCCAGCCAGTAGGGGAACTTGGCCAGCGGTACTAATATTATGCAGTTGGCATAATCACTCAAAGTCCTGTAGGTACCCATCGATATCCTCCGTGTCGGTATGATCCTTGAATGCGTGGTAGGGAATCTTAGCTTTCCCTGTACCAGCACTGGAGTGTACTGGTAGCCCCTCTCCGGGTCTCGGGTCACCATCAAGTACTCCTGTACATCTGCTGATGTCCGTGTCAGGAGCTCCTACGAATGGGGTAGCGGAAAAAAAGCCAACCGGGTCTGCAACTCTTTTTGGAATTCGGTTTCGTTGTTCGCCATGGGTACGGCCGTACCTGCTACCTGGTCTCCCTCCATGAGCTCCGCAATCAGCCTTGCTTTGGTTTTATTGCTGTTAATAATTCCTCTCGCCTCCAGTAATTCCTTCAATGCAGTTCGCTTTAGTCTGGTATAATCTGTCCCCATTCACCGTCCGTTCATATACATCACATGTCCTACGACTTGCTGTGCGGTTTGAATCCGTCGCTTGCCACCAGCTGTAGCGGAGAGGCAGTAGGATCTGTAATATCTTTTGGGTAGGCAGAGACAAGCAAGTAACTACTCTTGGTAATTGTAGGGGAGAGGCAGTAGGATCTGTAATATCTTTTGGGTAGGCAGAGACAAGCAAGTAACTACTCTTGGTAATTGTAGCGGAGAGGCAATAGGATCTGTAATATCTTTTTGGTAAGCAGAGACAAGCAAGAAACAACTCTTGGTAATTGTAATAATAACCCCTTTCCACCAAGAACTAGACGACACAGTCTGGGAGTTAACGACTTCTTTTTCAACAGCAAAAACAACCAACTTTTAAAACAGTCTCCCCTACAAGGGGTTTCCGAAATGATACAATGACATCATCAAACATATAATTGTATTACAATAACATACAGTTTAACATGCATATTACAGTAACATACAGTTTAACATACATTTTAACCATTAGCCTAAATAACAATTCTCGCATAGTTCATAAGTGGTGAGGTTTGCCACAAATATTAATCAGGAAATAGTTGTTCCTTCATTGTGTCCTAACCCTTCTTCTAAGAAGAAGCGTATGTTGCATAACCTGGACGTGGTCCGTGCCTTGAAGTTTTACTTGCAGGCAACTAAGGTTTTCCGTCAATCATCATCATTATTCATTGTTTTCTCTGAAAAGCGTAGGGGTCAGAAAGCTACGGCTACCTCCCTTTCTTTTTGGCTGAAGAGTATCATCCGTCTGGCATATGAGACTGCTGGACAGCAGCCTCCTGAAAGAATTATGGCTCATTCTACTAGGGCTGTGGCTTCCTCATGTGCATTTAAAAACTATGCTTCTGTTGAACAGATTTGCAAGGCTGCGACTTGGTCGTCTCTTCACACTTTTTACAAATTTTACAAATTTGATACTTTTGCTTCTTCTGAGGCTGGTTTTGGGAGAAAGGTTCTTCAAGCAGTGGTGCCTTCCGTTTAGGTTCCTGTCTTGTCCATCCCTTTCATCCGTGTCCTGTAGCTTTGGTATTGTATCCCACAAGTAAGGATGAAATCCGTGTACTCGTCATATCTTGTAGAAGAAAAGTAAATTTATGCTTACCTGATAAATTAATTTCTTCTACGATATGACAAGTGCACGGCCCACCCTGTTATTTTTAAGACAGGTTTAGATTATATGTATTTTTTATAAACTTCAGTCACCTCTGCACATTTAGCTTTTCCTTTCTCTTCCTAACCTTCGGTCGAATGACTGGGGGTGGAGGGAAGGGAGGAGCTATATATACAGCTCTGCTGTGGTGCTCTTTGCCACTTCCTGTTAGCAGGAGGATAAATCCCACAAGTAAGGATGAAATCCGTGGACACGTCATATCGTAGAAGAAATTAATTTATCAGGTAAGCATAAATTTACTTTTCTTTTAAATCTCAGATTTTATATCAGTTTGCCTGTACCCCTTTAAATATTTTCTCTTTTTTTTCACTAGTCTCACAGATCGCAACACAAAGATTGCAGGCAGCTGTCATCAGTTCAGTTTGCCTTACAGAGAGGATTGATTTACACTGCGTAAATGTCTGCAATCTAAACAGCAGAACAAACATAGAAATTCATCCAGGTCTGATGCAAATAGCACTGCCCTTTTATCAGGGTGTTCTAGGGAAATTGAGCTGAACTTCAAAGAAGGAGGACAAAAAAAAAGTCAAAAAATATATTTTACAAACTACTACATTTATGTTTTATCTCCTTTACTTGTTAATACAGTGTTATTGCTGCTCATGAACTCCTTCCCCTGAGTGAACTGGTCCTTTAAGTAATAAAATGACAATTTTCCATTGCTCTGTCTAAGCACTGAGCTCCGGTTTTACAGACAAATATAAGATAAGGAACACAATGAGATATGCTTATTATCTGAAATTCAACCCATTGCAATAAACTGTGTTTTGAAAGCACACAACCAGCTACTTCATATATACAAATAAACTTGCAAATGCAATTTCTCCTACATTTTATACTGTGAAGCTTGTATAACAAGTCATTGAAAATGCATTAATATAAAAATTATTTTACAGTGTACTGTCCCTTTAAGGACTAACCCTTTATACCATGTATATTACATTTTCAAACTAGCCATATTTAAGACACTTGTCTTATTTACCATTAAAATTCTACTTCTTTACTGTATCATAACCTGCATATTTAAATAAGAGCCATCACAGCATAAATAATACTCAATTAACAAAACTGGACTATACAGGCTAAACAAACCTGTTAGTCTTAAAGAAATGCTTTTATTGCACTGTGAACAATGTATTGTAGTGATAAATTCTGTAAATTACTGGAACTTATAATTGAAAAAGAATTTGTGTCGTCAAATTAAAATATAACCTTTATTAGTTTTATTTATAAAAAAGACAGCATAAATTGTGTGTGTATGCTACCCTGGAGAGAGTTAAAAGCACACTCTCTGTTGATTGTATGATACTTAGCTTATATGATATCACTGATATAGAGTACTTGGTAACCCAGTTGTAAGAACAAGTTTAATATTCTAGGTATATCTGTATATTAATCTATCTAAGGACTATGTGGCCTAATATCTTTCCTGTCCTTCAGATTTTCCCGTAGTGGGTATTGATATATGGTATACCTTTTATGCTTGAACTTAATGGTCTTGGTAGATAAATAGGCTTATAAGGCACTATGAACATCAATGTCCAGTTATATAGCCCGTATAGAGTGAGCTAATACCAATATATACACTTGCAATAAGATATCTGTGGAGACTAGGAGGTCTGGGGGATTACCTATATGGCAGTCTCTCTATTGTATTACCAACACTTGCTTATTAAGTTAACTCTGCAACTCTAACTGATATTGGTGATTGTGCACATGCTATTGCATCAAGGGATAGGCTCAGATTGCAGCTAGTGTTAATATTAAAGCAGTCTGTGTCCTATTATATTGTCCAAATAAGTGGCATTATAGCATCTTAATAGATTGTGGGAATTTTCAACCAATCTGGAGCTATTTTAAAGTGATTTTGCAGACTCAAACTTTATTTTTGTGCTTAAATCGCTTGCAGACTTATTTTTTCTGTCACACTGCTTTTGTTCAAGTAGTGTTGCAGGGTTTCTAGGTTACAACTTGTAATAGTTTGGCATTGTGTATCGAGTGTTAAATTATCTTGGTAATGCCGCCTGTAGGTTATCCTGCTTATAACATAATCAAAGATATAGTTGAGAAAGTGTTATCTCAAAACCATATCCTCAAGATTTATATTTACTACACGTTGCCGTATCGGATTATGTAGGTGCAGCGGTTAACCATTTTTCAAAAACTATGGTAAGTAGTAATAGCTGCTACCTTGGCTTGTGAGAAACAGACTTGTTTTTTCTGTCACTCCGTTTTGACTAAAGTTATATTACAGTGTTGCTAAGTTTCTGCTTGTAAAAGTATTACACTATGTGTCTAATTTTTTACTTATCTTAATAATAACATCTATAAGTTGTATTCTTTCTAAGGTAGTCTACGATATTGTATAGACACAATTGTCTCAGACCTTAAACCCCCAGATATTATATTACCCACTCGTAATCGTATTATGATATGCAAGTGCAGCTGTTACCCATTTTTATATATACTGGGATAAATAGTAATGGCTACTGCCTAAGCCTGTGAAAAGCCACAGGTTACCAAGTACAAACTAAGAAGAGTTATTTGAGCTAAGATATTTTTTCTAATTATTACAACAAGAGAGGCTGTTTAAAAAAATATAGCGAGGACCCCTGACGCAGCGTTTCTCTAACGCATCCTCAGAGGGGTTACCCGGGCCGGCACACTTCCGGAAATATGTAGTCTTCTAATGTCCCACCTCTAAAGTCTGATTGGTCAGGGACTACTGTTACTATTGGTAGAGCTTGTGTCAGTCTTAGAGTTAGTTCTGTCACGGAGGTTGCTATGGAGACGATGTGTACCCGCCATGGTTACTGGATAACAAAACAATGTAATATATTATTTGGAAAATAAATGCTTCAGTGTAACACTGCCTTGTTCAATTCTTCCTGATTTTCATTCATCTTTATTAAGGTATATATTAGTATATTTTTCTTATAGGGAAAAACCGGAACTATTTGTTTAGATGTAACACCATTAATGTATGTATTAATAGATACTTATCAAGATTTGTAATGTTCTTTTTGCTAAGTACTGAAGTGATATACAAGTGAAAAGTGAAACTAAAAATAAATCTTAAAAACAAAAAACACGTGTTTAAGCTGTGAGTAGTGCTTGTTATAAGTGTAAAATAGAATGTAATAAAAATAAGTTAACAACAAATTAAAGATAAAATTAAAATTAAAACATCTAAGGACTTTAAGTTAATTTAGTGAAAAAATCTATGATCCAACTCAAGCGGGGATTCATTTTATGTTGAGATAATGAATAATTGGCTAAAAATAAAGCCAAATGAAGTGAAGTGTGGTGATAACACAGTGTATTAAGTGTGATATTCAGAGTTGTTAAATTGAACTTAGAAGAAAATAGTTTCTAAGAAGTCCCATTAATATGCTGCACAGTGAAGGAATGTGTTACTACCAATATTATTGAGTGAAACCATTGAAGTAATTGGGTGTAAATAAGAGTTAAATTCTTGATTTTAATTTATTGTATCTCATTAATTGTAAAGGATCATACATATTCCAGGTATGATATGTTGAAAATGTTATCTTCTCGGATCATATAGTGGAGTTTAATCCCTATATTAATTTTTATTTTTTGTTTTTTGTTATTCCAGATAGACATGATAGTTGTTGTTGTCGTTAAGTCCATGAGGTTTGACACTATTCAATAGGTGTATCCATCTACACTCCATTTTAAGTAGTATTTGCTCTAGGTTACCTCCTCTAATACCTAGAGTTGCTTTTTGTAATACTGAAAATTTAAGCAAGGAGTCATTGCTATCATGTTTGTAATAAAAGTGCCTAGCTACACTTGTTATTTGTTTGTTTTTCTCCATGTCCTTATAAGCATTTTTAATATTTCTGCTATGTTCCATTATCCTTGTCCTCACTTGTCGTGTCGTCATTCCGACATAGAACAGCTTACATGGACACTGAAGGACATATATAACACCTGTTGTGGTGCAGGAGAAGTGGTCAGCTAGTATGTATAAATAATACTCATTTATATAAAAACTTCTACTGAATTAATTTACTTGCAACAGAAACAGACCCAAATACTTTAAATAAATTTAATAGCATACAGCATATAGTATTTTCTATTCTCCTGTTTTAATTCCTTGCATGAATCTTACATTACGCCCACAACATAATTAAATCAACATGTTAATCTTTTTTATTTACCAAAACGTGACAGAAAGTCACACAATTATCTGCACATTTACAAATCTTAATTAGTTCACTTGCAAAAACAATATATTTATATGCCGCAACATGTGGACAGTCTTTATTTGCTTAAAACAAATATCACTCAAAACTAAAAAAATGCTATTAATAACACACATAATTAAGAACATAGATATGACTTTAAAATCAAGTTACAACAATAACACTTCAAAATACCTCATGACAACGTCCGATTTCTTAGCTAAGAAACTAACCTGAATAATTACCATTCAGAAAGAAAAAATGCACCAAGGTCATTTTTACAGAGATACACACACAAGCTCATATCAACTTGCATACCATAAATTCACTCCCAACATTTATTCTAAAGCAATTTCAACATACATCAAACTTTTAGTGACACAGAAAACACATTAACAGTCTCTTTCTTTCAGGAAAACATATATTTCATAACATACCAAAGACATTTAGGAATACAATAAGATTAACTTTCCACCAAATTTAAAATGTATCTGAAAGTGTCCGAATTTGCAAGGAATGGCCATTTTCCCAACAGATTGAGACATAAACAAAATTTAAACAGGATAATACATCCTCAAATCTTTTGGTTTAGAGTAAATCTTTTACACGTCATACAAGACACAGTGAGAACCGACAGACCAACACTCATTACACATAGAATACACAGAATCTACGTTTTGTTACTGCAAACACACATACAACAAAAGAAAGAGTTTTACGAACGGAGCTTCTGTAACAGTTTTTTTTTGTTTTTTTGTTCTCTGAATCTGTGTTCTGGTGTGTGCACTCGGTGGCCCCCCTTCTATGCCCACAACATTCTTTAACACAGGAGCACATACAGAGCTGTGCTCACTAACGGCTAGATTTAGAGTTTTGTCGGTAAAGACCCGCGTATCTAACGCTGGCTTCTTTCTGGCCGCACCATAAAAATAACTCTGGTATTGAGAGTCCACAGAATGTCAGCGTTAGGCTCCAAAAAAGGAGCATAGAGCATATTTAATGCAACTGCAACTCTCGATACCAGAGTTGCTTACAGACGCGGCCAGCCTCAAAAACGTGCTCGTGCACGATTCCCCCATAGGAAACAATGGGGCTGTTTGAGCTGAACAAAAACCTAACACCTGCAAAAAAGCCGCGTTCAGCTCCTAACGCAGCCCCATTGTTTGCTATGGGGAAACACTTCCTACGTCTGCACCTAACACTTTAACATGTACCCCGAGTCTAAACACCCCTAACCTTACACTTACACTTATTAACCCCTAATCTGCCGCCCCCGCTATCGCTGACCCCTGCATATAATTATTAACCCCTAATCTGCCGCTCCGTAAACCGCCGCTACTTACATTATCCCTATGTACCCCTAATCTGCTGCCCTAACATCGCCGACCCCTATATTATATTTATTAACCCCTAATCTGCCCCCCACAACGTCGCCTCCACCTGCCTACACTTATTAACCCCTAATCTGCCGACCGGACCGCACCGCTATTATTATAAAGTTATTAACCCCTAATCCGCCTCACTAACCCTATAATAAATAGTATTAACCCCTAATCTGCCCTCCCTAACATCGCCGACACCTAACTTCAATTATTAACCCCTAATCTGCCGACTGGAGCTCACCGCTATTCTAATAAATGTATTAACCTCTAAAGCTAAGTCTAACCCTAACACTAACACCCCCCTAAATTAAATATAATTTTAATCTAACGAAATTAATTAACTCTTATTAAATAAATTATTCCTATTTAAAGCTAAATACTTACCTGTAAAATAAATCCTAATATAGCTACAATATAAATTATAATTATATTATAGCTATTTTAGGATTAATATTTATTTTACAGGTAACTTTGTATTTATTTTAACCAGGTACAATAGCTATTAAATAGTTAAGAACTATTTAATAGCTAAAATAGTTAAAATTACAAAATTACCTGTAAAATAAATCCTAACCTAAGTTACAATTAAACCTAACACTACACTATCAATAAATTAATTAAATAAAATACCTATAATTATCTACAATTAAACCTAACACTACACTATCAATAAATAAATTAAATACAATACCTACAAATAACTACAATGAAATAAACTATCTAAAGTACAAAAAATAAAAAAGAACTAAGTTACAAAAAATAAAAAAATATTTACAAACATAAGAAAAATATTACAACAATTTTAAACTAATTAGACCTACTCTAAGCCCCCTAATAAAATAACAAAGCCCCCCAAAATAAAAAAATGCCCTACCCTATTCTAAATTACTAAAGTTCAAAGCTCTTTTACCTTACCAGCCCTGAACAGGGCCCTTTGCGGGGCATGCCCCAAGAAGTTCAGCTCTTTTGCCTGTAAAAAAAAACATACAATACCCCCCCCAACATTACAACCCACCACCCACATACCCCTAATCTAACCCAAACCCCCCTTAAATAAACCTAACACTAAGCCCCTGAAGATCTTCCTACCTTATCTTCACCATACCAGGTTCACCGATCGATCCAGAAGAGCTCCTCCGATGTCCTGATCCAAGCCCAAGCGGGGGGCTGAAGAGGTCCATGATCCGGCTGAAGTCATCATCCAAGCGGGAGCTGAAGAGGTCCATGATCCGGCTGAAGTCTTCATCCAAGCGGGAGCTGAAGAGGTCCATGATCCGGATGAAGTCTTCTATCAACGGCATCTTCAATCTTCTTTCTTCGGGAGCCATCATCTTCCATCCGACGCGGAACATCCTCTTCTCCCGACGCCTACTAGCACTACTGTCCTGTTTCCAATATTCATTGTTCAGCCTTTGTTAAAATAGAGGAAAATTTAGGAATATTGCTAGATACAGCATCCATACTGGTCTGACTTTGATAGGAATATATCTATAAGCTACTTTGCAGTCATATAGGGGGCCTGTGTCCATCTGGCAGCAGTATTTGCAATAATGTTTATAGCAATGTTATACATAGTTGCAAACACTGCTGCTATAGACTGCTATAGATACTCTATGGCAGCAGTGTTTGCAGCTATGTATGTGAGGAGGTAACCAGAGAGGTGGAGGTGAGCATGAGTAGAGCAAAGGGGGCATGAGGGAGAATATCTGGAGACATAGGGGCCGATTCACCAAGTTCCGAATGGAGCTTGATGCAGCGGTTTCCGCGCCGGAAACAGGAGTTAAGAAGCAGCGGTTTTAAAGGGACATTAAACCCAAATCTTTTCTTTCATGATTCAGATGGAGAATACCATTTCAAACAACTTTCTAATTTACTTCTATTATCTAATTTGCTTAATTCTCTTGATATTCTTTCCTGAAAAGCATATCTAGATAGGCTCAGTAGCTTCTGGATGGTGGCTGCACATAGATGCCTCGTGTGATTGGCTTCATGTGTATTGCTATTTATTTAATAAAAGATATCTAAAGAATGAAGCAAATTAGATAATAGAAGTAAATAGGAATGTTGTTTAAAATTGTATTCTCTACCTGAATCACAAAATACATTTTTTGGGTTTAATATCCCTTTAAGACCACTTCTCCTTAACTTGTCCGCCACCTCTGGGGTGGCAAACAGTAATCAGCCCAATCAGACACGATTGGGTTGATTGACACCCCCTGCTAGCGGCCAATCTGCAGGGGGCGGCATTGCACAAGCAGTTCACCAGAACTGCTTGTGGAATGATAAATGCTGACAGCATTTATCAATGGGGAGCATTGCCATTGAGGCCTTGAATGCCAGAGTCAGAATTTAGTGTTTAATTCTGGAGGCTATAGGAAGCGATTGAAGGGATTGGCAGAGAGGAGCAGCAGAAGAAGAGCGACGTGTAAGGAAGATCAGCCTGGCAGAGACATTCATTATGGATTATAAACTAGGGAAACCAGAGAGGATGTTGTTGCGATAGTCAAGGCAGGAAATGAGAGAGTGGATTAATATCTTAGCTGTGTCTTGTATAAGGAAGTGGCGAAATTTGGAGATATTTTTAAGGCGGAAACGGATTCAGATTGAGTCAAGTGAGACCCCAAGACATCGGGCATGCGGGATTGGGGTAATGATGCTAGTAACAACAGTTATAGAAAGATGGGGAGTTGGAATTTTGGAAGAAGGGGGATAATAAGGAGCTCAGTTTTGGAAAGATTTAGCTTAAAGTAGTGAGAGGTCATCCAAGAGGAAATATGAGAGACAGATAGTGACACAAGTTGGCAAGTAAGAGGATAGGTCTAGTGCAGAAAGAAAGATTTGGGTTTGTCAGCATACAAATTATTTTAAAATCTGTGGGACTTAATTAAGGATTCTAATGATGACATATAGATTAAGAAGAGAAGGGGACCAAGGATAGAGCCTTGTGGTACCCCAACAGAAAGTGGTAGAGGGGCAGATGATGCGCCAGAAAAGGATACACTAAAGGTACAGTTAGACTGTTAGGAGAAGAACCACAAGAGGGCTGTGTCGCAGATGCTGAAGGATTGGAGCAAAAGAGGGTGGTCAACAATAAATTCTGCAGACAGATGAGGAAGGATTTACAGAGAAGTGGCCTTTTGATTTTGCTGTAAGTAACCATAACAATTGCTATCTCTGTGGAATGTTGGGGGGCGAAAAACCAGATTGTAGTGGGTCAAGGAGAGAGTTTAATGTAAGGAAATTACATAAACCTATATATACTAGCTTTTCAAGAAGTTTTGAGGCAAGAGTGAGTAGGGAAATAGGGCAGTAGGTAGATGGGGAGGTTGGATTGAGAGAATTTTTTTGATAGGTGTGACTAGTACGTGTTTAGGAGATGGGGAAATATACCAGTGCTGAGTGATAGGTTGAAAATATATGAGAATAGTGGTAAGGGTAGGAGAGAGGGAGGGGAGTAGCTGTGAGGGGATGGGATCAAGGGGACAGTTAGTGAGGTGAGAGGACAATATAAGGTTAGAAACTTCTTCCACAGTAACGGGCAGAAGAGATAATTTATGGGTTTTGGATGATTTCAAGCTGTTAAGGGGGTTGGAAACTGGTAGTATCGTGAAAGATAATTTGATTTTTTTTTTTCTGATGGAATCAATATTGTTGTTTGAGTGGCTGGCAAAATCTTGAGCAGAGAGAGAAGTTGTAGTAGGAGGTGGGGGTGAGCATTAGCAGAAAAGGGTATTGAAAATGGAGAACAGATGTTTTGGGTTTGGAGAAAGTAGAGAGAAGAATATAAAAGTAGTCTTACTTAGAGAGATAAAGTGCAGAAAAATTGGAGTTCAAGATGAACTTTTAGTGAAAAAAATTCAGCTGAACACTGAGATTTTCTCCAAAGTCGTTCAGCAGTGCAGGAACATCTGTGTAGGTGGCGTGTCAGAGGAGTATGCCAGGGCTGAGGATGAGCATGTGACTTCGTAGTTACGGTAAAGTAAGAGTGGAGTTCTACGGGTCTATTTATCAAGCTCCCGTGTTTCTAAAGACCGCTGCTCCATAACTTGTCTACCTGCTCTGAGGCGGCGGACAGAAATCAACCCGATCGAATACGATCGGGTTGATTGACACCCCCTGCTAGCGGCTGATTGGCTGCGAATCTGCAGGGAGCGGCATTGCACCAGCAGTTCACAAGAACTGCTGGTGCAATGATAAATGCTGACAGCTGAGAGTTTTGTTATATCAGAGGGTAACTTTGTTGTTCCTTCAATGTGTTTTTAATTGTTATAAAACTTTTTGATCTGTGGCACGACTGATTCATGTGTTTTCTGTGTATCCTGAACTGGTAGCCACTGTAGGTGATTATCCCTATTTGGAGCCTGTGTATCCTGAACCGGTAGCTGCTGTGGGTGATTACACCTTCCTGGAGCCAGTGAGCTGGGACACTGAAAGTTCCCAGACTGTGTAAATCAGCATAATCGAGTGCTGTTGGCTTTGTGAGTACATATGCACTGAAATAGTTTGAAGCGGCATATTACAGTATTGCACTAGGAGGTGCCTTCTGTTTGTTTTTGTCTTTCAGAGTGGAATTGAAGTATTTCAATTTAAAGAAGAGCGACCTTGATGGAACATATGAACTGTTCATAAGAATTATTTGGACATTAGATTCTAATTTGTGACTCTTACCTTTGTGAACTAGAATATTATTATAGATTGTATTGTTATTCAGTGCGCCCCCTAACACCTAGGGTGTTTTTTTCTTTCCTGCAGCTGGTAAGCACAGTAGAGTATGTGCATTTCAGGTAAGTAATGACACTCATGCACTCACATAGCCCACAGACTATTTGCAGTTACATGTTCAGTACATCATAGCCATTAGACACATTTATTACCACCTTCAATAATCCAAAATGTTCTCTGTTTCCTTCAATGTATGGTACTATTGGGTCTCATGGTGTTAACATCCGATGCCATTCCCTTTGCGTGACTCAGTATGCACCCTCTTCAATTTTGCATGCTAAGTCATTAGTGCAAAGTTTACAATTATTTATATCAATGGATTGGATTTTTAAATAATCTTTGTTCTGGTGGTTAAATCATCAATCCATTCCTCTGGGATGTCCTTTTTTTTGCTCTACTTGGACAATAATTAATATAGTCACCAATCTTTCAGGTTTGGGTAAGATCTGGGGGTTTGGTCTCCTCAGGAGGACAGGTTATCTTTTTTTTAAGTCTTTTATTTAATACCGACAATGTGTACAATGCACAGGGAGAAAAAAAGGAAGAAAGAAGGCAGAGAGGATAAATACATCAATTAGACTCCACGCAGGGTGCACAGAAAAAAAAGAACTATAGACTATACACCATAATCATTCTCCTTTAACCTGAGATCACTATCATTTCTTTTCAGTGTACACATTGTAGGATGTTTTATATTTTAACCATCAAAGACAAAAGTACAAAAATACAGTACAAGAGAAATACCATATTGTAAAATGATAAATTGCAATTAAAAAAAACATTTTCTATTAGTAAGAGTTATCTTGTTCTGATGATAACACAGAACAAAACAAAACAACAACAAAAAAAAGTAATATGTATCCATTATTGGTTAATCCTCCCCTCTCTCCACTCCTCAAAGCGCCCTTCATGAGCCTACCAAATTCCCAGTAAAATTAGGTCTGAATTCCTGAATGGGAGAATCATAATATCCTTCCTTAGAGAGTGATTGGATAAAAACTGACCATTTCCCAAAAAAAGTAGCGTACTTGTGAGTCTATATTAGTATCTGTATCTTTCTGTTCAATTATACATTGTTTTTTTATAAAACTCATAATTTCTATAAATTTGGGTATTGTCTTATCTTTCCATTTATGAAAGATGAGGCTTCTTATGCACAAAATGCAAGAATTAATAATTTTATTATTAGGGATAGCATTATTATAGGGAAGGAGGAGGGTTATATTATGCTTGGAAAAAGTAAAAACAGACATTTTAAGAACCGTATTAATCCAGTATTGTACTTTTAACCACAGTTGCTTTATTTTCGGGCAAGCCTTTAACATATGCATAAGATCTGCACCTAATAATTGACATTTAGGACATTTATTAAAGTCTAGGTTATACCATTTATATCCCTTGTGCGGGGTGTAATATGTCATATATAGTAGCTTAAGATGAGATTCTCTCCAAGAAGCTCATAATGTAGTTTCACGTACCCTATTAATAGAGTGTTTTATATCAAGAATATAGAGATTTGTTAATAAGGGTTGCCATTTATTAAAGATGTAGGTTAAATTATCTTCTCCTTTAATTCCCGCTAACAATCTGTACCAGGGAAAAAATTGGAAATATAATGTCTGATCTGAAGATAAGCAAAGAAGTCCTTATCTAAAGAATACTGTACTTTCATAGCAGAAAAATATTTAACTGCATATAGGTTAAAATCCACAAATTGTGCCACTTTGAGAAGCCCCAAGCTAGCCCATTTTTCAAATATCTTAGTTTGGATTCCTGGAAAAAAATTCAGGATTCCCCATGGTAATCTGGTAGTTGGAAACTGCATAATGAAGACCCAGCTTTGCAACTACCTTCTGCCAAGCAAGCAATAAATTATTTACCGAGGCTAAATTTTTAACTGATCTGGGAATAGTTTTGAGATTACAATGAAGGAGGGCTATGGGTGAGTATGGGTATAGAATATTTTCCTCAAGGGCAAGCTGAGAGAAGTAATCTGATGCCCCAAGCCAGCCTACCGAAAACCTGGCCAGTGAGACCAAACTATAAAGTTTCAAGTCGGGCAGCGCTAGGCCACCATATTCTTTCCCAAAAAATAATCTTTTCAAAGCAATTCTAGAATTTTTCCCTTGCCATATAAAATATGATAGTGATGACTAAACATTGTAGAGATCTTTTTTTTTAAGAATTATAGGGATGTTCTGAATTATATATAAAATTTTAGGGAAGGAGATCATTTTAAATAAAGCAACCCTTCCTGAAATATTTAATGGCAAATTGTGCCAATGAAGCAGTTCTTTAACCTTCGAAAGTATTTTTGTAATATTCAAAGCAGGGTCTCGTGATATATTAATACCCAAGTATGTAAATGAATGTATGCAACTTTGAATGGTATGTCTACAGTAGGTAACTGATGTTCCTTAAGCCAAACAAATTCAGATTTGTAAATGTTTAACCAGAAAAGGAACTAAACAGTTCTACCTCATATAGAAGATGCAGAATGTTCTGTGAAAGGTTAGAAAGATACACTAAAAGATCGTTGGCGTAAAGAGCCAACTTTAACTTATTTTTTGCCAATTTTAATACCCTCAATTCTCTGACGAATTGCTATGGCTAAAGATTCTATGGCTATAATAAATAAGAGAGGTGAAAGCGGACATCCTTGTCTAGTCCCTTACTTAAGACTTATATTCTCAGTTAGCTGGCCATTAATCAATAAAGCTGTTTTAGAATTATTATAAATATTATTTACTAAATGAAGAAAAAACCCTTGTAGACCGAATTTCTGCAAAGAGGAAAATATATGTTCATGTTGCACTGAGTCGAACGCCGTCTCTGCATCCAGTGACACTACAGCCATGTCCTTGTAGGTTTTAAAAGAAGTAGACATAGTTTCTTTTGAAAGACAATAATCTATTGTGAGAAATAGTTTTCTGATCTTAGCAGAAGCGTTCCTGTCTTTAAGAAAACAAACCTGATCTGAGTGAATTATTTGATTTAAGGGAGTCTGCAATCTCCTAGCAAAAATAGTAGTCAAAATTTTATAATCAGAGTTTAATAAAGCTATGGGTCTGTAAGAACCCATTTTAAGAGGATTTGTTTACCCTTCTTTAAGATCAGAGTAGTCCAGGATGCAGAGAAGGCGTCTGAACAAGGTGCTCTGTTTATGAAATAATAATTAAACAAGTTTTTAAGATAAAGAGTAATATAAGGTTTCAACAATTTATAAAATTAATTGGGAAGAAGGTCTGGTCCTGGAGTTTTGTGTAATGCTATGGAATCTATAGTGTCCATAATTTCTTTATCAGTAATAGGGGCATTAATCAAGGGTAAAAGATGTTGTGGACATCTTGGAACCGAAATACTATCCCAAAATTCTACTTTATGTTCTAGATTCGGCTTTTTATATGAGTACAAATCTGAAAAATATGAGGTATAAAAAGAAAGGATCTGATTAGAGTCTTTATAAGCCTTATTGTTTACTTGTATCGCTTCAATCCCTTGAGAGCTCTGAGAGTTTTTAGTGATCCTGGCCAAAAGTTTACCCGACTTGTTGCCATATCTATAATATTTAGCCTGCCTTTCCAGTTCTATCGATGTTGTGGAATGAAGAAGTAGGGTATCTCGTTCTTTCTTAGCATTCAGGTATTTAACCCAGGTTTCACTAGAAGAGTTTAGAAGATATGCATTATATGTATTAACTAAACAATTTATAGTTTTTCTCTCTCTCTTCCGAAGCTTTATCTTAAAATTGATCATAAAAGAGGTAATATCTCCAGTCAAGACTGCTTTAGCAGTCTGCCAAAACAACTCAGGGTTGCCCTTATGCGCTTCATTAAAAAGAAAATAATCTTCCCACTTTTTAACAAGGTAATTTCCAAATTTAAGATCATTGAAGAGATGGGTAGGAAAATGAAAGCGACGGAAGAAGGAATTAAATGAATACAGGGAGATTTCCAGTACAATAGGTGCATGATGCAAAAGACAGAAAGCGGAAATCAAAGAGTTTACTCCTGTGTTTATTAAACTATTGCTAATTAGAAACAAATCTATCCTAGAAAGCAAATTGTGTTTTTTGTAGATACAAGTATACGCCTAGATTACGAGTCTTGCGTTAGCCTTAAAAAGCAGCGTTGAGAGGTCCCAATGCTGCTTTTTAACGCCCGCTGGTATTACGAGTCTTGCAGGTACAGGTGTACCGCTCACTTTTCTTCCGCGACTCAAGCTTACCGCAAATCCCCTTATGCCAATTGCATATCCTATCTTTTTAATGGGATTTGCCTAACGCTGGTATTACGAGTCTTGGAAGAAGTGAGCGGTAGACCCTCTCCTGTCAAGACTCCTACCGCATTTAAAAGTCAGTAGTTAAGAATTTTATGGGCTAACGCCGGAACATAAAACTCTTAACTAAAGTGCTAAAAAGTACACTAACACCCATAAACTACCTATTAACCCCTAAACCGAGGCCCACCCTCCACATCGGAAATACTTTTAATAAATATATTAACCCCTAATCTGCCGATCGGACATCGCCGCCACTTTAATAAATATATTAACCCCTAAACCGCCGCACTCCCGCCTCGCAAACACTAGTTACATTTTATTAACCCCAAATCTGCCGTCCCTAACATCGCCGACACCTACTTACATTTATTAACCCCTAATCTGCCACCCCAATGTCGCGGCAACTATATTAAAGGTATTAACCCCTAAACCTAAGTCTAAACCTAACCCTAACCCCACTAATTTAAATATAATTTAAAATAATCTAAATAAAATTACTACAATTAAATAAATTAATCCTATTTAAAACTTAATACTTACCTATAAAATAAACCCTAAGATAGCTACAATATAACTAATAGTTACATTGTATCTAGCTTAGGGTTTATATTTATTTTACAGGCAACTTTGTATTTATTTTAACTAGGTACAATAGTTATTAAATAGTTATTAACTATTTAATAACTACCTAGTTAAAATAAATACAAATATACCTGTAAAATAAATCCTAACCTAAGTTACAACTACACCTAAAACTACACTATCATTAAATAAGTCACCTAAACTACCTACAATTAATTACAATTAAATTAAATAAACTAAATTACGAAGAGAACCCCCCCCACTAAATTACAGGGAAAAAAAGAATTACAAGAATTTTAAACTAATTACACTTACTCTAATCCCCCTAATAAAATATATAAAAAAAATAATAATAAAATTCCCTACACTAAATTACAAATAGCCCTTAAAAGGGCCTTTTGGCATTGCCCCAAAGTAATCAGCTCTTTCACCTGTAAAAAAAAAAAACAATACCCCCCCCAACATTAAAACTCACCACCCACACACCCAACCCTACTCTAAAACCCACCCAATCCCCCCTTAAAAAAACCTAATACTACCACCCTGAAGATCTCCCTACCTTGAGCCGTCTTCACCCAGCCAGGCACAAGTGGACCTCCAGAGGGGCAGAAGTCTTCATCCGATCCGGGCAGAAGAGGTCCTCCAAGCGGCAGAAGTCTTCATCCAGATGGCATCTTCTATCTTCATCCATTCGGAGTGGAGTGGATCCATCTTCAATCCAGCCGACGCGGAGCCATCCTCTTCCATCGACGTCCTAACGAAGGATGAAGGTTCCTTTAAATGACGTCATCCAAGATGGCGTCCCTTGAATTCCGATTGGCTGATAGGATTCTATCAGCCAATCGGAATTAAGGTAGGAAAAATCCTATTGGCTGATCCAATCAGCCAATAAGATTGAGCTCACATTCTATTGGCTGATTGGAACAGCCAATAGAATGCAAGCTCAATCCTATTGGCTGATCAATCCTATTGGCTGATTGGATCAGCCAATAGGATTTTTCCTACCTTAATTCCGATTGGCTGATAGAATCCTATCAGCCAATCGGAATTAAAGGGACGCCATCTTGGATGACGTCATTTAAAGGAACCTTCATTCTTCGCTAGGACGTCGATGGAAGAGGATTAGGGGTTCATAGGGATAATGTAGGTGGCGGCGGTGTCCGGAGCGGCAGATTAGGGGTTAATAATATAATGTAGGTGTCAGCGATAGCGACAGATTAGGGGTTAATAAGTGTAATATTAGGGGTGTTTAGACTCGGGGTTAGGGTGTTTTGGTGCAGACAAAAAATTAATTTCCCCATAGGAAACAATGGGGCTGCGTTAGGAGCTGAACGCTGCTTTTTTGCAGGTGTTAGTTTTTTTTTCAGCCAGCTTAGCCCCATTGTTTCCTATGGGGAAATCGTGCACAAGCACGTTTAGCCAGCTCACCGCTGACACGCTGGTATTGAGGTGAGATGTGGAGCTAAATTCTGCTCTACGCTCA